>NC_068992.1:29000109-29003110 GCF_001194135.2 Octopus bimaculoides | reverse complement strand
AAGCCGTGTACTGTCTGTAGTAATGTTTCTAGCTCTCTGTCGTTTTTAGCATATAGTAATGTTTCTAGCTCTCTGTCGTTTTTAGCATATTTATTATTATTATTATTTATTATTATTATTATTATAATTATTATTATTATTATTATTATTATTATTATTATTATTATTATTATTATTATTATTATTGAAGGAGGCGAGCTGACAGAATCGTTAGCATGCCAAGTAGGGTGGAGCGAAAAAGGTACTTTTTACACAAATTTTCAAAATATGTATTTAAGAATATATTGTTTATTGTAAATTCTTTTAGCAATAACTGTGTTAAAATTTGAAGTTCTTAAATTTACAGCTTTAGGCTCCGCAGCCCACTTGACATTTTGAATAATGAGCGAAAAATCAATTTATAACACTTTGCCATTCCTCATTCTATTTTTTACATACATTGTTATATTTATTGATTTTCTTTTGCTAAATCGTTTAAAAACAACAGTGTTAAAATCTCAAGCCCTAAAATTTATATCTTTAGGCTCAGCAACGCACTTGAAATTTCGAAATTATGTGAAAAAAAATAGACTTTTCGACTTTGTTTTCTTTATTATTTCTAATACTAGGTCACCTAATATATATGTGTTACATGAGGTCTAGATTACACACACATTGAAATAAATTAAACAAATTGTCAAGATTGTAGCAGAAAAGATAATTCTTCTTTAGCAAAAGATATCCATCCCTTGTTTTGCGATTGAGTCAGTTAAACCGAAAATCCTAAACTTTCCTTTGCTGACGTAGAAGGGCGACTGTGATCTGGCCCATCCTTTCTAATCGACTTCTGAACGTTCTGCTTGATGTATTCCGCCAATGATCATTTTTCGGTATGTCCAGTAAAAGATCTTTTCCCTGTGATACTTTTTGCTTCTACTACAAATATAGATTCTAAGGGAGTTGCACTTGCAACAGGAAATGTTAAACAAATCATTTGTTGCATTGTTTTTAAACACATTACACTTTGTTTGAAATAATGGTACATTTTTTTCTATTTTTCACAGATTGGTACTTTAGATACTTGGTACTTTAGATAAAATTTCAAGATTTTCGGTTTAACTAGGTGCCTTTTGCCAAAGAAAAATTATCTTTTCTGCTACAATTTTGACAATTTGTTTAATTGAAGTGTCTTTCTTAACTACATTCTTTTCTTTTTTCATTCAAATAAAACACATTTTTGTACGTCCTTGTAAGTTGGCAAAACTCGCTCGCTAAGATCACATGGAGTACCAACTATTGGGTATTCAGTATCATGACGTGTTATTGGCATATGAGTCATCATTAAATGTAAACAATACTAAATTTAACGCGGTCATTAATTTTAATACACTGGCCTAAAGTCAAGGTACAAAGCAGAAAGCTTCACACAGATATCACGTACGTCCACACGCAACGTTCACTTTATAGAGTCAATGCGGAACCTCAAGATATTAGTCAATTGTATTGAAACTAGAGATGCAACCTCTTAAGGATATATTTATTTCTTTATTGCTCTCAGGGGGCTAAACATAGAGGGGACAAACAAGGTCAGACAAGGGGATCAAGTCGATTTCATCGACCCTAGTGATTAACTGGTACTTGTTTAATCGACCCCAAAAGGATGAAAGGCAAAGTCGACCTCGGCGGAATTTGAACTCAGAAATATGTATTTGTTACGGCTTATAAACAATGAAATCCAAAATTCGACAAAAATTAGCGATTTAAAAAATTTTCAGTTGCGGGACGTAAAAAAACATTTTAACCGCAAAGTTCTTTATATTCCTTTCTTTTAACTCTAATTCGCAACAAAATATCGATTCTTGGTTACCAATTTCGAAAGTTACATTTTTCGCTTCACCCTAATGCCGAGCAAAATGCTTTACGGTATCACATACTTTGGGCTGATAGGTATCACTTACATTTGGGGCTCTATAAATTCGTTTCACTTACAATGCCGTCTTGGTACTTTTTGACTTTCTAGTCCTCTGTCTTCTCAGTACTTTGGCTTGTGAGTATAACTAAGTCGATGAAGATCCGTAAGAGAGTGATATCTGGTCAGTCATGTTGCATCTTCTTATCTGTATAGATTGGCATATCCCACGTGAGTTTCATTTGTTAATTCTCTACTACTGGTGCTATTTGTAATTCTTCTCATATTTTCTAGCCATATTTTCTCTAGAGCTCAGTGTAATCGCAATGCCGCTTTGTCATAGTGTTTTTTGTACGGCTTTGGGCCAATTTTGAGCATCCACTAATTGTGTTTAACTGTCTCAGAAAATGTTTTTACATAATCTACACAAAGGTGATAATGCTGTCTTATCAATGCTGTACTTGATTGAGTTCTTAAAGCTCATTATTGAGCAGCAGGGATCAATCTTTCTGTCTCCTTTAAAAATCCATATCTTAACCACCTCAAAAATTCATCATTGGCTTCATCAGATGTTTATTGAAAAAACTTAACGTATTTATTCTTATTCTTATTCATATTATTATTATTATTATTATTATTATTATTATTATTATTATTATTATTATTATTACTATTACTATTATTGTTATTGAATGAGAGAGCAGTGCATGCCATAAAAGTAACATTGGGGTAAAATATACGAAGCCCAGTATACCCATCATGACTCCTCGTCTGATAAGGGTACAACCATATGTGCGCGACATAGTGATCTAATATCATAATATCAAAATAAACAGCGAATGAACTTGATGGGTGGGGCCCAGTTAGAATTTTCTTCAGGTCGAGTAGTCCATCCTGCTCAAAAGGTCCCTGAATAAGGTTTGTTTGGGGATGTTGAACGAAACACCTATGTTTCCAAAGGTGAATTATCCAAATCTCAAAGAATTCCTCTCAACACATGGCTATGATGCTCCCCCACTACTTCAGCTCGTGATCAGAGATGCACATATCGTCAGCCACCAAGGGACATGCTCAACTGGTTAAGGTCAAACAACTGACAATCAAATCTGTGGT
>NC_068992.1:28995068-28997382 GCF_001194135.2 Octopus bimaculoides | reverse complement strand
ATTGGCGATTGCTTTACTCATAGCGAATGCTTATGTTGCTTATAATTAAGTTTGTGACTTTGTGTTTGTGAGAGAGAGAGGGGGAGAAGAGAGAGCGACGGAGGGATAGAGGGAGATAAAGAGAAAGAGAGAGAGAGAGAGAGAGAGAGAGAGAGACGGAGGGAGAGAGAGAGACGGAGGGAGATAGAGAGAGAGAGAGTGTGTGTGTGTGTGTGTGTGTGTGTGTATGTGTGTGTGTGTGTGTGTGGTTTCATACATATTTCTTGTTTTGTCAGTGATAACTTCTTCGTACTGAGTCCATTGGGTGGTGATGAAAGGATTAATAATATAAACTCCGTTGATATTGCCTGATTGTTTGATGTCTGCTTGTAACTTATTTTATAGCCTCTTTTTGACATTATATCGTAGTCGGACAACATATTAGATTAGCTTTGATTTTTAGAAAATTCTGTAACATTGTTGGTTATCTCAATAACACTTTTAAAACTATTAAAGAGCTAGGGACAGACTATGTACGAGGGTTATACTTGCTCTATACTATTACAAAACTTAAATAAATGTTGTTGGCATTGAATGTTTCCAAGCATTGTATCAGACATAGCACTATGGTTAAAAGGTTAGTCGCAAGGAAGACTGTGTGCATAAGAAGTTTTGTTTCGCATCTTACTCATTCTGGGTTCGATCCTAATGTGCGGCACCTTGAACAAATGATTTTTATTGTAGCCTCGAGTGGACCAAAAGCTTTGTAAAGAGAAATTGATAACCAGAAACTCTGTGGGTGGTGGTCACTGGAACACCTGAAATGATCGAATTCTCTGGTAGAATCGTTAGCGCGGGGCGAAACGCCTTGCAGCATTTCGCTTGTCTTTACCTTATGACTTCAAATTCCGCTGAGGTCGACTTTACCTTTCATTCTTTCGGGGTCGATATATTAAGTACCAGTGTTGTTATTATTATTATTTTATGTTTGACTTTTGCTTTGCATTTGTACAAGTTGGATCCAAGTCTCATCCAGAGACCTCAAGAGACAACAAGTTAGAAGTCCATGTAGGTGTTATGCCTAGGGTACCATATATTTGGATTTGTACATAGTGTTGTTCTGAAGAATGTTTAAGAAACCATAAGAAAATTATGTGTTGTTTTAAAATTTGAGATCACATAGACAGTATTTTACGTAGGATATGGGCAGATCCCATGAGCACTATCTTTTGAACTTCAGCCATTTTGGGGTTTCCTGGTATCTGAGCTAGGTAGTAATCAGCCCGTTTCGCTGTCATTCCCAGGGCACCTATGACAATAGGTATTATTATTATTATTATTATTATTATTATTATTATTATTATTATTATTATTATTATTATTATCATTATTATTATTATTATTATTATTATTCAGGAGTCCAGCTGACAGATTCGTTAGCACGCCGGGCAAAAATGCTTAGCTGCTTTTTGTCTGTCTTTACATTCTGAGTTCAAATTCCACTTTTCGAAATTGTCTTTCATCCTTTCAAGGTCGATGAAATAAGTACTAGTTATGCACTGGGGTTGATGTAATTGACTATCACCCTCCCCAAAATTTCTAGGCCTTGTGCCTATAGTAGGAAAGATTACTATAATTAGAAGTTGTTGTTGTTGTTGTTGATAATGTATTTTAGTCAGGAGAGCAGTCAGTGCTTATGGAACATCACAGACCCGCCGAGGCTTGTGGGGGGCAAGGAAGGTATCCTCAAACCAGAGACCAGACTAATACTCGCATTTAGACCTTATTTACGTGGTAGACTTACTCATACCTCTAATGCCAGCACCTGACTCCTCGGGTATTAAACCAGTTGACTCACTGAGTCTGTTACCTAAGTAGGCCATTGCAGGATTTGAACGCTGAAGCAGAACGCAAAGGATAGAACAAGCAACACAAGGCATCCGGTCAAATATTCCTACTGTTCCGTCAATTCACCACCTAAGCGTCAAAAGTGTTTCATGAGCCACACATTAGAAATATATATCGTTGCTATTATATCAAACTGTCGTATGTCCAAATTTGGTCAAATGTGTTTTTTTTTTCAATATTTATTTTTGCTTGCAATAGCCACTTCTTTTGGTCAAACTATCGTATCTCCGGCTGCTTCAGATGCGAAGATATCAAAAATTGCCCAATTGTATTACAGTGGTTTTATTATGGAATGGTGAAACTATTTTTTCTTTTACTGAAAATCGTTTTGGACTTACGACACTTTTACATAATAGCAACGATATATGTGTGTGTGTGTATATACATACACACGCATATATATATATATATATATATATATATCTAT
>NC_068992.1:28987372-28994873 GCF_001194135.2 Octopus bimaculoides | reverse complement strand
ATATATATACATACATATATATACACACATATATTATGTATATATTTATGTATATATTCATAATGATTATCAATTCAACCCTCATGCTACGATGCTTTATTGCAAGGAAGCGGATATTTTTTTGTTTTGCTTTGTTTCTTGTTTGTATTTTTTTATCTTGTTTTGCTTCGTTCTGTTTTTGTTTAGCCTTTTTTTGTGGGATTTTTTAATCACATCTTCCTTTCATGTTTACCAGAAACTATTCGAGTTATGAATCTAAATTTATTGTCTATGACCCTACCAGTATTACCATTATCAAAACTATGTATTCTAATTCATTGTCTTCTTTTCATAGCAATTTCCGGAAGTAGAGAAGAGATTCACGTAAAACAATTTCGTTTTTGTCTTCATGCATTAAATATGAAGCTGGTTGTTTACTGTTGTTTTGCCGTTGTTGCTATTCTTTTATTATAACAGTTGTTGCAGCCCTGCTCCTGCCTCCACTATGGTCGTCATTGTTGTAACTGTTGTTTCGTTCGTGTTAGCCCTAATTGAACATACTCATGTTCAAACGCATTCCGGTCGTATCTATCTCATATTTATCTTCCTCGTCGTTGTCGTTGTTGCTGTTTTTCTTCTTGTTGTTGCTGTTGTTGTTTGGGTGATCAAACCCAACTTTAAAGAAATTTCAGCTTTTCGTTCTTTGTGTATGTAGGGCTACATTAAAGAAAAAGTCCTTTCTTTAGACGGTAAGATGTGATGTGTTTATTGAGTCAATAGAAAAGATCTATGTAAAAAATAAAGAGAGAGAGAGAGAGAGAGAGAGAGAGAGAGAGAGAAGTGCTGGTTAAGTTCAAAACGAATTCACTCCCCGTAGCATAGTTTCGATTTACATCAATGCACAAATTTCCGTTGCACTTTTTTACGCTGCAAAAGTTCTAGGACGAAAAAGACAACCTCCATAACTTCTTGTTCCTGTATGTCAATCCTTCCGCTTTCCGACTTCTACAGAAAATACATATACGATCATAACATACAAACAAATATGCACACATAAGCATATACATATATGTATGTGTGCGATTGAACATGCTTGAGAATCCACGTGTGCATATGTGTATATGTCTTTCTGTTTGTCAATTTGTATGTATGTATGTATGTATGTATGTATGTGGAGCAGATAGCAGATTTGAGCATTCAGCATCCTTGTCTGTAGTTAAACCCGCTTACAATTAACATTACCTGTGTTACATCCCTGAACATCACGTCTGCTCAAGTATTTTGCAACCAATCGTATTTGGCGTCGGTTTGATAATCACTGACAAACAAGGAAATTATTTTAGTTTTTGCGCCAATGCAGCAAGCTTATAAAAACCTTTGATCTCGGTTGTTTTTAGAAATATTCTAATTTGTGATCGGAGGCTATGCACCATTTCGGTTATAAAATTCTTGTCAGTTCTCTTTCGGCATTTTAACTATAGTTTATTTCAGTTAACAAGTATTTTATTCTGATATTTGGTGGCAACAAGTCTCCTCAGATTTCATGAATCTTTCTTAGGATTCTTACAGAATATAGGTAGGTATTTTTCTGCAGGTCGACAATACGAGTTTCACTTTAAATCTCTTTTAATCTTTTAGGTGGCATTTTCGATGTTGTGCTAAGTGCACTACTCACTACAGGAATAATTGTTGTCTTTGATTATTATTATTATCATTATTATTATTATTATTATTATTATTATTATTATTATTATAAGCTGAGGTTATTTCTTTATCATGATTATTAATTTGACAATTACGATGGCTCCACGACGAAAAAGGATACCAACAGACGAGGATATTTTTAAATCCTTATGTATTCACGATTTGCAGAAAAAATATAATGTTAGAATGAGCATAATGCATCATTACTCAAGTTATTTTCTATGGTTACAGAAGGAAATAAAGCATAACAAAATATCATAACCTAAGGATAAAATTTAACTTAATTATAAATAGTGATCTAACGGAAATAATTCAAGTAGGCTATTTTCATGAATATAGATAATTCGAGTAGGTGGAGGTGATAGACTGAATGACGTGTGTAAAACATTGTAATTAATCCAGATTTATCTATTTGTTGAAGAAAGAAAACAAAAGCTTGCTAGCAATTGATGGAGAGTCTTAAAGAAAGGGGAAGAAAGTTTAAAGAAATTAAATGTTCGTTTTTATACAAAACTGGATTGGTTCAAGCAATGTTTGAGGGAAATTTGATCTTTGGAAACATTGAAGGCTTACGTATTACCGTGATAAGAAAGAAAGAAAGAAAGAAAGAAAGAAAGAAAGAAAGAAAGAAAGAAAGAAAGAAAGAAAGAAAGAAAGAAACGAAAATAAAAAAACGAACAAAGAAGAAAAGAAAGAAGGGAAGAAAGGAAAAAACAAACAAAAGTAAGAAATACAAGAACACACAAATTCTAATCTGCTAATATGATAACATTAATGCAATTATCAAGAATACAAACTTGGAGAAGATGCAAGGATAAATACTTAAAAGAAAATTATAATGATACTAATACTTTATTGGCCACAAGGGCCTAAAAAACATTTAGACAAAGGGCAATGCGAATTTACATAAACACGTGTGAAGAATAAGAACAATAACAATTAACAAGAGAATTATAACAACACAATTACCCAATAGCGGGAAAAGGCCGGCCAAGGGTTAGCAAGGAACCCCACTGATCCCGAGGAACCCTGATCACCAAGAGTGCCATAGCAAATACTCCTCTTTCTTTCGTACCTTTCGAACTGCAGACACGTGCTTAGATTCGGTTCATTCGGGCCATCCTCACTACAATCATCCACTTTTCAACAAATTTCTGGAGTGGGGAAAGCATCTTCCTCTCCGCACTGACTTTCCTTTTTAAAGTGGAACTTCAAATGGTCGTAAGGGCTTGGCCGAAAATACCTCATTTAGTCTTTTCAGTCTCGCCTTCCACACAACTGCTGCGATGGTTACGTCGTTCTATGTGCACTTTGTGGAGGCTCGGGTGACGGCACTACCATACCTGTAGAGTTCATCTCAAGCCAGCAATCTTCCCAGGCCAGGTCAGGGATAGCTGGAAATTAGTCATGGGCCCTGGCTTAAAATTTCCCCAGAAAAGACCAGCCAGTTGATTCTAATTAACACTCAGAGTTTCGCCGTGGACGACGTCGCTCTTTCCCCGTAAACGTCGCACCACTAATTCTCTATAACACACCATAGAACTCACTGACCACATTGCTCTATTGACAGGCTGCTGTGGCCGTCTACAGGTGACAAGTTGTTAAATTCATGCAGCGGCATAAAACAGTCTTTATAGATGTTGCAATTAGAATTTTAAGGAGCAGAATAAAGTATGCCCTTTTCCCCTCAATTTTCCATTAATCGAGCGACGTCTTCTGATTTCACCTTCTCATCTTGTAGGAAGATACTGAAAAATTCCTGTGTAGAAAGCCTTGTAGTTGTTGTTGCCGTTGGTGGTATTCTTGGCTTGCGTTCTGACGATGTCTTGCTATCGTCTTTTGTTGCTGTTGATGGAGTTGTTGTTGTTGTTGTTACTACTGCTGTAACTGATGTTACAGCTATGTTGTCATTGCTGCTGCTGTTTCTGCTGCTACTGTTGCTGTTACTGGCGTTCCTGCTGCTACTGCCGTTGCTAATTTTTTTATTTTATTATATTATGTTACTTTACATAATATTTTACTGTTATATTATGTCATTTTATTATATTATATTATATTATATTATATTATGTTATTTTATATTATGTTATTTTACTGATACCTTTGTTATAATTGCTGCTCAATTAATGAAATTACGAGCTACTCGTAATGACGATCGCTTCTTTATTGGCCACAACTGCTTACAGTAAAAGTAAAAAAGACATTGGTAGAAAACAGAAGCATGCATAGGGCTTTGCACGTGTACTAAGATTTACAACAGAAACAATGTGGTTACAAAAATATTTAAAGAGGAAAAGTTCCTAATGGGGATATCTCCAGGTAGTAGAACTTGAGATAATTTTGGTTTTATACATACTAAAGAGTTAGGTAGCGAGGTGGCAGAACTGTTAGCACGCTGGGCGAAATGCTTAGCTTCATTTTCTGCCGAGGTCGACTTTGTATTTCATCCTTTGGGGGTCGATAGAATGAGTACTAGTTCAGCACTAGAGTCGATGTAATCGGCTACATCCCTCCCCCAAAATATCAGGTCTATAGGTCCATATGGCCCTTGGGGGCCCACATAGTATTTTGTTGTTATTATCTATCGGTTGTACTTCTACTATACACAAAACTTTTTTATACAATTCCTAATAATATTTAATTATAAAAATATAATAGGATCTTTTTAAACCATTGAATGGTTATTTAATATCCTGGTATTGAATATATAATTTAACGAAGCAAGGGGAAAGAAATATTTACACAACGCAATACGATTACTATTATACGAGACTCACCGCTCTCAATCAACAGTGAACTGCTAACCGATGCGAATTGCCAATCGCTCACAGTTCTTTATTTTATTACAATGAATCAATCCACCTTTAGTCATTTGGTGGGTTGGTCGGAATCCTTCCACAACATCTCCCCGCTTTAAAATTAGTCTCCCCTAACTTCTCTTTTGAGAATTAAACTCTGCTCAGAGTTTTAATATCTCTTACGCTTAGGGTTCGATCCCAATGTTCCCGTTTTTTTTCCGTTTTCTGGTGCTAGAACGTGTAGAACGTGTAGTTACAAACTGTTCGAGTGTTAGTACTTCAAACGTGTCGTACAATACTTCCATGGAGATTTCATTTCTCGTGACTGTTTTTTTCTTTGAATTTATTTTTTAAGTTGGTTAATGTGTCTTTTATGTTCGACATTTTTACCTTTTAACAAGAATAACATTCTTCCAATTTGTTTAATTATAACGCCGTCCTCCCAGATTTCTTTAGCATATCTTTAGGTCTTAAAAAGGAACTTTGTCACCTAACTTGAAGAATTTTAAAGTATGTCTGTTGTTCTCCTTTTTTTCTATTTTCACTCGGTATCAACATATCAAAAACGGATTTGATCTTTCTTGCAAGCTTTAATTCTGCGGTTGACATTCCAAACAGGACATTCGGATTAGATGTTACTCGGTACACTCTTAGAAACTGCTGAAATGCAAGATCGTCCATTGCTTCATTACTCCATTACATCGCCTTTTTCAATTCCCTCTTGGAAGTGTTAACAAAACGCTCCGCTTGTCCATTTGACCGATGACGAACATTTTACAAAATTTTCTGAACTCGTTTGACGTAAATTGAGTTCCATTATCAGGCACAATGGTACCAGGAATACTATACAAGATAATTTGCCCCCCTAAGTGGACCTGCGTAATCAACATGTAGTATGAACCATGGAATATCTATTTTTGGCCACGGTTGCCATTTAGGGGTAGGTGCTTTTGCAGCTAAGGCACACCTTCTGCATGTTTTCACTGATTCTTAAATGTCACGGTCCATTGTTGACCAAAATGCATAACTTTTCATTAACGATTACATTCTCGAAATCCCTGGGTGACCAATGTGAAATTTCTTTAATAATATCTTTTGTAGTGTGGCTGGCAGTACGACTCTTTGTGCAGACTTCAACACATTGTAACACATCGAGAAATGGTTTGCATTTGTGCTCTCTTTACTCTTTTACTCTTTTACTTGTTTCAGTCATTTGACTGTGGCCATGCCGGAGCACCGCCTTTAGTCGAGCAAATCGACCCTGGGTCTTATTCTTTGTAAGCCTAGTACTTATTCTATCGGTCTTTTTTGCCGAACCGCTAAGTTACGGGGACGTAAACACACCAGCATCGGTTGTCAAGCGATGTTGGGGGGACAAACACAGACACACAAACATATACACACACATACATAAATATGTACATATATACGACGGGCTTCTTTCGGTTTCCGTCTACCAAATCCACTCACAAGGCTTTGGTCGGCCCGAGGTTATAGTAGAAGACACTTGCCCAAGGTGCCACACAGTGGGACTGAACCCGGAACCATGTGGTTCGTAAGCAAGCTACTTACCACACAGCCACTCCTACGCCTGTATTTCTTCCATTTTTTTAAATGAATTTATCGTTTTCCGATTTTAATTTTGTCTTGTAAAGTAACTGCTAGTTCACGTATGACATTACACAAAACATTTTTTTATCTCAGCCTCGTCGTTACTTTTATATCCTGGTGTTGAATATATAACTTAACGAAGCAGGGAGAAAGAAATATTTACACGACGCAATACGAGACTCAACGCTCTCAAGCAACGGCTCACGACGCAATACGATTACTAATATACGAGACTCACCGCTCTCAATCAACAGTGAACTGCTAACCGATGCGAATTTTCCAATCGCTCATAGTTCTCTATTTTATAACAATGAGTCAGTCAATCTTTAATTACTTGGTGGGTTGGTCGGAATCCTTCCACAACAGGTTATGAGGGGCCAGTAGAGTAAAATAGGAGTCAAAAGGGTCCACAGACAAAAAATGATTAAGAACTACTGCTATAGAAGAAAGAGTTATATACATTAAAGTTTCTGATATGGGTGGATGTATGGATAGCATCTGTATATAGGATGACAGAAGCAGTTATCTGGCAAAACACATTTAAACAGATATAAACCGAAGCGAAGTTTGAACCAAATAAAATCTGTTTCTACTTTTTGTTTATGTTTTTGGTTTTGTATTTGGGGCAGGGTGGGGGGCTTTTGTATTGTTATGATGTCGGGCATCTTCTTTATCTTTTCTCTTTGGCTTGTTTCAGTCATTGGACTTGCAACCATACCGGGCCACCACCTCGAAAGATTTTAGTCGAACAAATCGACTTCAGTACTTAAGTCTTATGCTTATTCTATCGGAAACTTTTGCCGAACGGGTAGGTTATGTGAGTGTCTGTTAAGCGGTTGTGGTGTGCAAACACAAAGGTACACACATATAAACAAACACACGCACACGCACACACGTACGAAGAGCTTCTTTCAGTTTTCGCTTACCGAATCCACTTAGAAGACCTTGATTGGCTGCGAGCTGTAGTAGAAGATACTTGCCTCAAGTGGCACGTAGTGGGACTGAACCCAAAACGATGTGATTGGGAAGTAAACTTCTAACGATGCAGCCACACCTACGCTTGCACCGATGTATATTTTATTTATTATTTGAGTTTGCTCTCTCTCTCTCTCTCTCTCTGAAGCATCATTATTATAATCTACAACACGTTTAAAGGATTCTTTATCGTTTTCCCAAATGATGTACATATACGTATGTATGTGTGCGCGCGTGTGTGTGTTTGTCCGTGTGTTCGCGTGTAAGGGTATTAATGTATGCATGCATATATAAGTATATATATGTATGTGTGTATGTGTATATGTTTAAATGAATTTATACATATGTATGTGTATACACACACATACATATATATATATATATATATATATATATATGTATATATATATACGTGTGTGGGGGTGGGGGTGTGG
>NC_068992.1:28981667-28986881 GCF_001194135.2 Octopus bimaculoides | reverse complement strand
TTAAAGAAACTTGCGATAATATCGGAAGACGTATTTGGTTGTTTGTTTGTATAATTTGTTGTTTGACTTCATCTTGTTTAGGGACAGGGTGCTCATTTGACATCCTTTTCATTGGTAGTGGAGCAGGTGTAGTGAGTCTCTGCTGTGGCTGAAGTCGCTGCTGCAGTTGTCGTTTTTGCTGCTGCTACTGATCGTAGTGATGCTATTTCCACTATTTTAATAGCTCCTATTGCTGCTTTTGTGTCACAGGTTCTTGTTGCAAAGGGAGGCGTTGCATATTTCATCGCAAGGAAAAGAGCTCCCAAGCGGTTTTTATCCCACAGTGTAGTATTTGTGCCTTCTGCCCTCCATCACTACATAACTCTGAATCTCATTCCTTGAAGGAAACGACATCGGGGATTTTCAGTAGGTCTGGCTACTGTTGTTAATATCAGTTCTTCGAGGGTTGACAATGATCAGTTTACCCTGAAGGTGGATTTCGTGTTCATTTTCGTATTTCATTTTCCCCACAACCATTACCAGCTACTCCATCTTCACATTAAGTAGCGTCTTGACTTTTTAATAATTTTATTAAATATTGCTTTATCATTTCCTCTGTACTTTTTCTTCCTCCGAAAAGGCAGCCTTTGCGATAAAAACGGTGGTTGGGAAGGTGCAGTGTTATGATGAGGACAATGTCTGCTTCTTTGTTAATTTTCTCTTTATTGGTTATCACAGTAATAGCATCGAAACAACCCCCAATAAAAAAGATATTTTGAGATTATTTCTTGATCAATGCTTATATCACTGGTGAACATGGTATTGATAGTATTAGTGACATAAGTGACCTGGCAAGTTTCTACTGTTTCTCTCTCAGAAAGCATAAGATTACAGCTCTAAGAATTAAGATGCCTTTCCGATTTGCTGCATGCGTTTTCATCTTCAAAAGACTGAAGTGATTTTTGCAAACCAAGTGTATAGATTCCTTTAACATTAGATAAATAACTACTAGTGTCAAACATAGCAGGAATAACTGCTGTTTTAGGTTTATGGTTAATGCCTTGACCAAGTTCAAAGAATTCAAAGATTCAACGATTTGTTGTTACAGTGATTTTTATGCATGGCTGAGATTTTGAAAGTCACTATATCTAAATGTTTGTGTGTTAATGTTTAAATGATAATCAATGGCAATTGATCGAAAATAATCTTTATGATGATAGACTGTTGTACATAAAGAATTACAAATAGCACTTGCAGTTTATTTTGCTGATTTCCTTCGTTTAGGTAACATTCCTTCTTCACCTTTTAGTTAAGAGTTAAAAAACGCGCACATATGTTCATTGATTGCACATTGATCAGTTCTCACTTTCGCAACAGAGTGACTTCCGCAACCCTTCTTACTACAGTAAGAGAAGATATCTGATTTATGAAAGAATACTTGATCATGGTTCTTTATATTAACACCCAACCTAATCTTATAACTGCTTTAGCCTGAATAAATTGAAATACTTGTTTTAAAGACATATTTTGGTTGGTTTCTATACCTAATGCTGTCCAGCTGAAGTGTTTCATGATTATGTAAGCCACAACATAAAACCTCCCGGGTAACTACCTCAGAGCAGTTGGTATATGAAAATACGGGCTTGACTCTGTATGCAAACAAAAACAATAACGGATGGTGTCATCATGATTTTGGGCTACATAGTGGAGTCAGTCTCTGCTGTGGCTGAAGTCGCTGAGTAGCCATTGGGTCTTCTTGACTACCAGAATTTTGATTGTTGTAAGTACTTCCTCTGTACTGCTTGTCGAGATGTCACCACAACATAGCATAAAACTTTACGTAAGTGTGCATCACAACAATCCATTGATAGATAACTTTGTCGGTGCCAGTGACCTTTGTTGAAGAAACTAAGTCTTTCAATCTGGATATAAATTCGAGGATTAAATTCAATATATAACACTTCAGGGCATTCAATATATGATACCTCAGGGCATTCAATATATAATACCTCAGGGCATTTCACTGGCTCAAATTTTGCTGGCACGTAATTTGTTGCCTGAATAATAATGAAGAACTCTGCAATAGTGGCATCAACATCATGTTATACATGTGCAATCTGGAATGAGACATTTAAAAACAGGTTTTATATTATTATTGCCGTTCTTATGTGATGAAGCTTGCAACAGAGTAAACTCCACTGAAGCTATCTAAAGACCAAAGGGTGATATTAAATTGTGCCGGATTAAATCTTCCACGAGTTAGGCCTCATAGAAACTTAATTATAGATAACGACATTGCCTACTTTGTATATAGGCTAATATCACAAATGATAAAATTTGGAAGATATGAAGAGGAAAAGATGCAAGGCTAGGGTAGTTTAAACATAGAAGTCAAGCACAGTATAAAGGTTAACATAATATTTTCTACTGTTAGTAATAAAAAAATTAATAATATTCTTGATAATGGTGCCAACATTTACAATTCTCATTTGACCGTTTCTTCAAGAACTCAGACATACCTACCAGATGAAAGAAAAGAATTCTACACCTACACACAGTCATTCAACCTGCTGTTCATAGCGACTAAATCCCTCAAATCAAAACCATCTTACAAAAGGAAAGACTAAGACTGAGAAAGAGACAGAAGTTCATAATTGGATCGTCATTTACTACAGGTCTACTGAGGTTAAACACAAAAACAATAACAGAAACCAAATTGAAAAATAACCGTCTATCTGCTAGAAATAACGGCTGAATCACAACCTGCCGATTTAGCACAAATTCGAAGGCGGTAAGGACACGACTGGAATGCCTTTTGACTATAGATCAAAATTCAGAGGTAAACAAAAATTTAAGTCAGCAGCAATAAGCGAGCTTCTACTAGGTTACTCAAACTGCTGGACACAGAAGTCAAATCTCACCTATCAATACCTCAATTCACACTCTGCCCGTTCAGAAAAGATTGCATTGCATATTGAATAAAACAGTGCTGGACACGCAAAAAAAAAAAGATGCACAAACTGAAATATCTTTGGTTACAATTCCGCATGTTTATGGTTGAGCTGACCTGAGGCTAAACAACAATACGAAGGATACTGAAAAGTTCCTGACTTTAAGGCTCAACCTTCCGAGTTCTTTTACAGGGCTTAGAAAAACTGAAGGACCGCCGCAAGTGTGTAAATCTGAGAAGGGAATGCGTTGAATAAAACCATAATTAACTGATCCTCCTGTATTTTCTTTTACTCAAAGAGAGGAACTTTTCGACTCCTCCTCATAATAAAGTACAAAGCCAGCAATTTTAAAGGAAGGTAGTTTGTCATTCATATTGATCCTAGTACTAGATTGATGCTTTAATTTATCGATCTTGGATGGGTGAAATGGAAAGTTGACCACGGTTGGAATTCAAACCCAGAATCTAAAGAACCAGAAGAGATACCGCTAAGCCTTTTGTCTGGTGCTTTAACTATTCCATCGGCTCACCCAATATTAACTTAACTCAATATTTGTCTAACTCAGAAAAATATTGGAAATCATAGAAACCATATACAATATTTTTAAATTCATATTTGTTTTCTATATAGATGGTCTACGACAGTTATAATTCATACCAATCATATATATATATATATATATATATATATATATATACGTATAATTAAGTGAAGACTAACATTGCTGCGAGCCAACAAAAGTAAAACAATTAAAATTACGAATGTGATTGTCAGAAAAATTATTAGCGCCAATAATGAGTAGTGCTAAATCTAAGAGCGATGACTTTGATAGTTAAAGACTAGAAATAGAATGGAAGGCGTACAGCGAAAATTTAGGGTTTTCGGTCGTTTGAATCTCTCGAGAGACGCGTATTGATGTGAGGCAGGTTTTATGAACATACATGTTTGTATGTATGTGTATTTGCTTATATGCATGCATGCATATGTATACATACGTATGTATGGGCATTCGTATCACATGTGTGTGTGTGTGTGTGTGTGTGTGTGTGTGTACGTGCGTATGTATGGTGGGGTGTAATTGTTTTGCAAGATTCCTGATGTGAAATTGTGTGTTGAAACAGATATTGTTATATTTCGGGATGTTCATTTGTTTTCTTGCTTGATAAATACACGCACTATAGATTCGTTCTTCACTATATATATATTCGTTCTTCGCACGCACGCACACACACACACACACACACACATACACACAAATACAGACGCAAACGCATGCACAGATAAGGATACACACCATACAAAGATAGAATGGACTAAAAAGAACAGAAGTCACGTGGGATGGGGAGTCACTGAAGAGGTCACAGATGTGTGACAAACGATTTCCACACAATAGACATCAAATAAGAACAATAATAAACAAGTTAAAAACGAATATATATATAGTGCGTGTGTTTATTTGGCAAGAAAACAAATGACCGTCCCGGAATATAACAATGTGTATATATATGTATATGTATATATATGTATATGTGTGTGTGTGTGTGTATGTATATGTATATGTATATATATATATTTGTGTATATGAATAAACTAGAAAATTACACACACGCACACACACACACACACAAATATGAATGTGTTTGTATGTAATATTTATATATATACATATATACATGCATATATATATATACATACACAATCTACGTATGTGTGTGTGCGTGCGCGTGCGTATTTGTAGATATGGGCACATGTACGCTTATATATTATATATTTCTATGCATAAAGACAAAGAAAGAAAGAGAGAGAGAGAGAGAGAGAGAGAGAGAGAGAGGCAGAGAAATGAGAAAAATATCAATACATCATTGTTGTACATTCCACCTGGTATAGAATATTAATAATTCTATCTAATCTCTGGAATTTCTATGTGCTTAGAATCTTAAAAAAATATAGCCTTCCTTCCATTTATTCTAAATACGCAACCCGTATTCTTATTATATCAATGTGTTCGCCTAAGCGTTTATGTACATGTGTGTGTGTGTGTGTGTGTGTGTGTGTGTGAGTTTCCCGGGCGCGTGTGTGTGTGTTAGATACTCACACATGCACACAATTATATATATATATATATGCATACTTATATATTTATACATACAGTATGCATATATTCATTTTTCATGTGTGTGTAAATAAATAGATAGATAGATAGATAGATAGATAGATAGATAGATGTAATTTAATGTATATATATATATATATATATATATATATATATATATATATATATATA
>NC_068992.1:28972640-28978678 GCF_001194135.2 Octopus bimaculoides | reverse complement strand
TGCTGGTGGTGGTGGTGGTGGTGGTGGTGGTGATAGTTTCATTAATAACAACAACAGCAGCAGTATCAGCAGCAACAACATAGATATAGGATCAAGAAAAAAGAGATTAAATGTAGTCTTTGAAGATCTGAAACAAAGACTGCAGACTAAAGCTGCAAAAATTAAGAGACATGATCAAAGAATTGAACAATATGAGGTCATTAGATTGGTGTGGAAATTGATAACAGGAATAATATCTAATTGTATGTATGACTTCCTTGAAATGAATGACAAGTCGCCAGTAGAAAAGAAGAGATGCAAGAGACAAAACCGGGGGACAAAATATCAACTTCTGATAGATGTTTGTAAGAAAAGACATTCTCATCAGGGTATGGTACGGATCGATTATACGAAAGCTTATGGCATGGTCCCCCATTCCTGGAGTTTAGAAAACCCAGAGTTTGTAGAAGTGTCTGGTAACATTTTAAATCTTATGAGGAAATCGATTAAGAACTGGAATATAAAGTTAAAACATCATGTGGAAAATTTTGGTGGAGGTTAATATCAGGAGAGGGATATTCCAGGAAGATTGTCTGTCACCATTGCTGGTTGTGATTTTTATGATCCTCCTCACAAAGACATTACGGAAAGTGACATCAGGGTACACATTGAAAAGTGGAGAAAAGTTGAATCAGCTGTTCGTATGGAAAACTTAAAGGTCTTTGGTAAGAGATAATGTTTAAAGTTTTTGCCCACTTTATTACATAGGAGTGATTCTGGAAGACTCTTGGCTCCATTCTGTTTACACCCTTCGGCGCGGAATTTGTGACTTATTTCCGTGAAATTCGCTCATTTCTATAAAATAAAAATTTGAAACATGGCGTTGAATCGTTCAGCGAAAATTCAGGAGTGTGAAATTACAAATTGGAGAAATTGTGTTGATGTTGCCTTCCCCACGTTAGAACAAATCAGCACAACCAGTGCCGAACGAAACCACAGCAATGAAATAATATCAACAACAATAGCAATGAAAATGAAAATACCGACAACAAAAATGAGAATGAAAACAATAAAACAGCAAGTTAAAGTGTGGCTTCAACATGACTTAAAGTCCACCTCTGGTGGAGGCGCAATGGCCCAGTGGTTAGGGCAGCGGACTCGCGGTCATAGGATCGCGGTTTCGATTCCCAGACCGGGCCTTGTGAGTGTTTATTGAACGAAAACACCTAAAGCTCCACGAGGCTCCGGCAGGGGATGGTAGCGAACCCTGCTGTACTCTTTCACCACAACTTTCTCTCACTCTTACTTCCTGTTTCTGTTGTACCTGTATTTCAAAAGGGTCAGCCTTGTCACACTGTCACGCTGAATATTCCCAAGAACTACGTTAATGGTACACGTGTCTGTGGAGTGCTCAGCCACTTGCACATTAATTTCACGAGCAGGCTGTTCCGTTGATCGGATCAACTGGAACCCTCGTCGTCGTAAGCGACGGAGTGCCAACACAACACATAGAGTCCACTTCTACCGTCACCACTACAAAAGTATCATTACAGTAAAAAAAATACTGGAACCGTTTAATGTATGATGTCAAGATTTAAAAAATCTAAAATACATTCTTACGAGATAAATAAATCATGTTTAAATCTACCAGAATCTATCCAGCAAGAATCCAAAGGAAATAATAAATCGAAAAATAGAGTAACGATACAGCAACATATAGACTGGTGCCTCAGAACAATCTGGGACACAAAAATCGTACTCTCTTTTGGAAGAAATACAGCACATAAGATGTGAGATTTCCGATAGAGTATGAGGCTAAAATGCACTCCACAACAACCCTGAAGAGTGAAAAGATTGCTGACGTGATCCCAGAAGTAAATATATACTGGTTGGTGGCGGCTGTTCTTTTCTACATAGGGGATAAAACTAATATTTTGTGGGTTTAAAGGTTGCAGAAACAAATTTGGTGGGGCCAAGAGATGCTATTGATTTAAAAAGGTCAAGAGATTATACCATTTGTCCCGGATTTGATGAATCTGCCAAAAGACTCACAACTGAAAGTCAAGAAGTCACTTGTTTGATGACACAAACTGTCTCAAAACTCTCCGTCAGAAAAAAGAAAGAAAGAAACCCCAACTTTTGCCGATACAATAACCACAGCAGCATCATCGTCATGAGCAAATCAGCAGCAGGACCAACGGTAGCATGCAGTCGACACAGCAACAATGATAGTAACTACAACATTAAAATGTAGCCGTAACAACATTAACAATAACAACACTACTAGTGGACGCAACAGTAACAAAAACAACCAAAAAACACCGCCCTCAGGAGCCACTACCTCACCAAAAACAGCAGCAACTGAAAGACCTAAAAAGAACAACAGAACAAAAGACAGTGTCCCTCAGTAACTGCCTGTTTTGGACCACTCAGTTTCTTTGTCAAAGTCCTTTCCTTACTATTCGCGATGAACCAGTGCGTGTGTTTTATTGACATAATGATCCTCCCAAGATACAGCAAAATGCTTTAAAATCAACATTCAGTAAAATTTATCAAAACAAAATCAACGAGAATAAAATTAAAGAAATTTTCAACTCAAATCAATTTTTCCGCGGAATATCCATATTTCCTACTTGAAATTTCCCCTGGGAGTGAAATTTCTACCAGCTTAAGAAATGCGACTCTAGGTCAATCTTTACCAGTAATTCCATTGGCAAACATAAATGGCGCACGGGATAAAATTATTTTTTATTATCTTCAGCTGTCTAAACATCAGCAAAATATAAATCATCATTACCCATTACTGAATGTTATATATTTGTAAAGAACACAATATCAAAGTAGACTGAATCATACTTCATTCTCTTTAAAGCATCAATATAACTGTTGGTTTCACCAGGCGTGTTAAGATGAGAACATTAATATGTTGGATTTTGTCTATTAGATTATGGAGTGGTTTGATCCCATCTTTTGAAATATCCATTCTTAGGAAATCTATGGAAGATGCATAATTAATGCATTTGTTTGGATTAATTAATACATTGACTCCTTTCAGTCTAGCGATAATAGCATTTTCTCGATTCTTCAGTTTGCTCTGGATTGCTGCAAAGAAGATAATTATACTATTAATTTCATTCATTATAGACTCCATACAATATTGGAAAATGGAGCTTCGATGTATGAAGCCGTCTGAAATCTATCGACTAAGTAAAGATCATTGTTTGTATTTATTGCACACACTTTCTCAGAATCTTTATCCAAGTTAATCAGATATTACCCATTCTTTATACCAATTCTGGAAAGATATGTGCTTCCTTCACATCAGGGAGCATTGTTTCAAGACGAAGAGTTGAATTAGAAAAACTTTGAATCGTGTCATTTAAATATAATTTGTAATCAATACGCATTCTTAATTTGCCGTCTTTCTTTTACAAATAAATGAGTGGAACACTGTTGGCACCTTTGTATGGCCATGGAGCAATAATTCCCATTATTTCAAGATTGTGAAGCTCGTTTACAACCACTATTTATGGGTACTTGCACGGAACGTATTTAACAAATTCTATTTTTAACTGTACCCCAGATAAACAAATTTTAGGTTTATAACTTTTTTTTATTGGCAAATAATTATAAATATAACGTGAGGTATTTTTCAGAGTGTCTAGATCGATTAATATAAAGTAATAGATGCTATTGAACTACAAAAAAGTCGAATTCTTGCTTGTTTATTGTTTTGTTTTGCTTCTATTCTAATTATTTTTAGAGTCAAACAAGGCTGTAGGAGTTTCAACTATCTCTTGTTCTGAACCACTATAAGAAATGAAATATCAATCAATAGGTTTGATGAGTAATGATAAATTGATGCGAGTGATGCTGACATGATGGGGAAACTATACCCAGTTGTATTTGAACTGTACCCAGTTGTTTTGAACTGAATGTCCATTCAGTTTAGTCCTGATGTAAGATGTAAAGTGTTGTGCAATTAACATTCAAAGCTAGTTCCTCGTCGTCGGACTGTTTTGAACTTATAACCTTACCATTAATATCATGAATACTTTACATGTCAACTTGATTTGACATGTAGAATTTGCAGAAATAACCAAAATTCCCAAATTAAAGTATTTCTTCCAGTGAGCAGGATAAGAGATGGGGCGACATGCTGACATACATATTTATATCATGGTTTCAAGCAATAAATTGTTGTTTACTAAGCTCCTCCTATAAGAGTTCGTGTCAGCAATGCTTGTGCGGTTCAGAAGCTTGCTTTGTAAGAACGTGATTTTGGGTTCAGTCCCACTGCACGGCACCTTGAGCAAGCATCTTCTTCTACAACCCCGGGTCGACCCAAAGCCTTGTGAGTAAATTTGGTCGAAGGAAACTGTGTAGAAGTGTATCATGGACAAATGTGTGGCTTTGTGTTTATATTTATCTCTCACCCCCCCAGCCACCACCCGCTTGACAACTGGTGTTGATTTGTTTACGGTCACATAACATGGAAGTTCGGTAAAAGAAACCGATAGAATAAGTACCATACCTTTAATAAAATAAGTATTGGAGTTGATTTGTTCGACAAAATTCTTCAAGATAGCGCTCCAACTTGGCTGCTGTCCAATGACTGAAACAAGTACAAGCAGAAAAATCGAAATTTGATTGCATAACTGATGCAAAGTAAGTATTCACTGACTGCAGCATCACAAGGTTAACAAGATCTGAAATGAAGAATTTAGCGAAGTTCTTAAACAAAAGAGAATTTTCATTAATGTCTGAACACAAAAGAATCCTTTCATAAACATTAGTTTCTGTTTCTGAGTCATCTTTGCAGAAATTTTGCATTTAAAAGCAATTGCATTGGGTCTAGCAAAATCAATCATTACTTACTTGTCTTTGTTTAAAATCCAAGGATTTTAACCTGTCTGCAAAACGAATTCTTCCTTTAATAGAATGATTTTTTCAACAGCAAATCTCCGAAGGAAGAATCTTCAGTTGTCACAGGATATATGACATTTTTTCAGTTTGGTGATTTCTATTAATGGCATTTGATGCAAAGAAACTTTTGCTTAACCAATTCAGATTTAACGCCATCCATAAGCACTCTTGGAATAAAATGTATTACATATAGGTACAAGCGTAGCTGTGGAGTTAAGTAGCTTGCCTTACTATAACCCGGACCGACCAATTCCTTGTAAATCTCTGAAGAGGCCTAGCGAATCATGCATGTACCCGCATTACATCATTTTCATCTACTAATTACTCCAGAGTACGGGAGCTATAAAGATAGAATGCGGCGTGCCAACGCTAGGCCGAAACAGCTGTAAGATCTTGTCACTTCTCCAATTGCTAAATGTTCTTTAAATTTGAAATCTTAATTGTTGATATGACATGGTATGTCATAAGTGTTTGTATATTGTGTTCTTTGTCAATTTAGTTATAAAATAAACAGATTAATCAACGGAATACAATGTCTGTAAGTTGATGAGCACTTCATATCCCCTCCATTTTCTTATTGCTATATATATATATATATATATATATATATATATATATATATATATATATATATATACATATATGCAAATATATATATATCTATAAATATAATTATATATGTGTGTAAATATATGTATATATATGTATGTGTATATACATTAGAGGTCACTAAGTATTAAACAAAGAAGTTTGAGCATGCCAATACAAAAGCCGTGCCTCTTTACTTCACCCTCATTCTCAGACCTTTTCTTCTTTCTTCTCCCATGTTTGGCAAACCCTTCAATTTTTTTATATATATATAGAAAGGCCAAGAAATCTAACTTTAAACCACATTTTGATAAAGCCGGTAACAGAAGAAAGCGCTTGAAGTATAAATAAAATGTAAATAAAGATATGTATATAATCAGTCAATAATCTGACTACCTTACTATTGTAAATATACATATGGACATCATTTCAAAAACTGTATGTGTGTGTGTGTGTGTGTGTATGTTTGTATGTATGTCTATATATACGTATTTAGAGAGAGAGAGAGAGTTATATACAGACATATATATATATATATATATATA
>NC_068992.1:28966553-28969519 GCF_001194135.2 Octopus bimaculoides | reverse complement strand
TGACACTTTCCTCTCCACGGTACCAGACGAACCAATGGCTCGTAATGAGACGCAGTTTAGGGCAGCTATGTCAAATTCTCTTATACACCAGATGTGCCATCAAAACTCTTGATTGGACCATGTCAGGTGGGGGAGAAGAGCCATGCGAGGAACGTGAAAATTACGGTGGTTCACCAGCATGACCGCAGCCACTTGGCTGAAACACATAAATAAAAAAAATATATAAATATATATATATATACACATATACATATATATGTGTGCATGTGCGCGCGTGTATGCGTGTGTTTGTCCGTTTGTCTTTCTGTATATATGCTTGTGTATGTATGTATAGATGAATCCTTAAAGTCACAGAGCGAGAATAAGAAGTAGGAGGAAGAGGGTGAGAGGGAGAGAGAAGAGCAAGAAGAAGAAGAAGAACAACAACAACAACAACAACAACAACAACAATAACAACAAATGAGAACAATCTCAATACTGTACGTTCTACATTGCTGTACATTATACCCAGGGTAAAATATAAATAATCCCATCTAATCTCTGGGTCATTTGCGTATAACTACAGAATGCAAAAACAATGTACAACTTTCTACTCAAAATATGCGTCTCAGATTCGAAAAGTGTTGACGTGTATAACGTATATACGTGGACTTGCATATGAGTATGCAATGTGTATATATATATATATATATATATATATACACGCACAAGCACACATACATATATGTATACATATATACATATTTACATGTGTGTGCGTGTGTATGTGTGCCTTTGCATGTGTATTTACATGTATATGTATAAATATATATGTATATATATGTATATATGCATTTATGTATATATGCATGTATACATGTATGTATGTATGTGTGTATGTGAAATGATATGCAATATGCTTATTAATATCGTTATGATATGATATATAAATATATGAACATATTCATAAATATTTAAAAGTGAAAGTGCTTACATGTATTTATATAAGTTACACATGTGTGTACATATGTATGTGTATGTGTGTGTACATGTAGGTATATGTGTGTGTGCTTGCGTGTTTGCGTGCGTGTAGGTTTGAAAGAGCAAACGGGAAAACTATAACTCAATACATGAGTATATATACTTAATATTTATATTTACATTCGACCTTTAAATTTTATGCCGAATATAAATAAAAAATGTATCTACGTATATTTATTTGCATATGTATATACATACATGTGTGTGTGTGTACACATATATACATTTATGTATATATATATACATGTATACATGCATACATACATACACACGTATATGTATATATTTATAGAAAAATGTGTATATGTATATATATATATATGTACACATATATATATGTATATATATGTATATACATGTATACATGCACATATACATACACACATACATGCATTTGTTTGCATATATATATATATGTATACATACATATATATATATACATACATATATGTGTGTGTGTGTATGTGTGTGTGAGTGTGTAAACATGCATATATGTGTGTAAGTGTGTGTGTATTTATGTGTGTGTGTTTCT
This sequence comes from Octopus bimaculoides, assembly GCF_001194135.2. Classification (NCBI taxonomy): domain Eukaryota; kingdom Metazoa; phylum Mollusca; class Cephalopoda; order Octopoda; family Octopodidae; genus Octopus; species Octopus bimaculoides. The sequence goes on along the minus strand of NC_068992.1, from coordinate 28,967,967 downwards.
TTAATTTCACAGGACAGCGTGTGGGATGTTTGTCAACGCTTGGCAATAGGTACAAAAGTTTTCAGGAATGGGGATCAGCATAAAAAATAGTGGATGTATAATGTAACTAACTGCTAAGTGTTGAAAAAAATAGAGGAGCAATTAACTTTTCGGACTATCGCACTTCATCAAGGAATAACAAAATAGATCGTAGCGACACTTCTCTGCAGCTCTAGGCTTTGATCTTTTTTATGAAACAGAAGTGTAGCATTTCGGATAATAACTAACAGACAAAATAAAGCTGAGCATTGCTTGTCAGTAGAAAATTTGTTCCATCCAATAGTGGTGTTGACCTTTCCACCAACCTTTATGTTTACGCCACCAATCTTTACGTTCATGATTTCTGATATCGAGGTTATCTTGTAGTGTGTGTGTGTGTGTGTGTGTGTGTGTGTGTGTGTGTGTGTGTGTGTGTGTGTGTGTGTGTGTGTGTGTGTGTGTGTGTGTGTGTGTGTGCATCTCGTTGAGGTTATGCGAGTGTTTCTTTGCTGTGAATGGCCTCTTGCATCTTTTCAAACACTATAACATAGCCACGTCTGAAAGAGAAAGACAAAACAGTTAACCACATAAACTGAAAATAAATTGCAATACATGTACTGCATAGCATTCTTCATTAATTCAACTTGTATATACTTCTCATATATATACCAAGAATTATACTCACGCACACAGATACACACAAACATATATACATATTGTGTGTGTGTGTATGCATGTACGTATGTATCTGCATGCAGGCAATTATGGATATAATATAAATGTATATATATGTGTGTATATATGTTTGTATACTTGTAGGTATATGTGTATACACGCACGAAAATACATGCACACAAACACTAATTCATACAAACATATATTCGCACACATGCCTGAGCGTGTGACTTTAGTGTACCTCAGAGAGTTATATGTTTAACAACCAACCAGCAGGAAGTTAAAACAGTGGGTTGAACTCAAGGGAAATAACGGCCATCCAAATACAGATGCATGTGTATGTGTGTCCGTGTATGTGCGTGTGTGTGTGTGTGTGTGTGTGTGTGTGTGTGTGTGTGTGTGTGTGTGTGTGTGTGTGTGTGTGTGTGTGTGTGTGTGTTTATGCTTATATGTTCGTATCTAAGCACACATGGGAGAAACTTAGTTTGACACAAAACATGCGATATATTGTAGTCTCTGGCCATCTTGTCTCCTTGGTTGTTGCCAGTTTAACGGCTTCAGATATCATGGGAATAACATTTCTATCACACAAGTGTTTTTCACTGTTAACATTGACGTCTTTTTACTATGCATCTGCGTATATATATATGTGTATGTATATACGTGTACGTATGTGTGTGTGTGTGTGTGTGTGTGTGTGTGTGTGTGTGTGTGTGTGTGT
>NC_068992.1:28964824-28966254 GCF_001194135.2 Octopus bimaculoides | reverse complement strand
TGTGTGTGTGTGTGTGTGTGTGTGTGTGTGTGTGTGTGTGTGTATGTGTTTTCATGTATATATGTGTATACATACGTGCGTATACGTTTATGTGTGTGTGTTTGTGTGTGGTCTGTATTCCCGGCTCTCTTTACATTGAGAACACAGGCCGATCACTTTTGGGAGCACATTGGAAGCATGTTACTATTCCTACGTATTCCAGACCAGCCTGTCACCATCCAATTCGGCACTACAGGCCATTCCATCATTCACTTATCAATGTGCGGCATATTTTCATATTTATGAATCCATATTCTCAAAGAAATGGAGTGAGTAAAGTTTCATACTCAGACTTGATATCATGTCACCGACAGGCTCAAATGAACTTTTTTCCTTATACTCCTACTCCTCCTTTTAGTTCAGACAGAGAGACAGACAGACAGAGAGACAGAAAGATAGATAGATAGATAGATAGATAGATAGATAGATAGATAGATAGATAGATAGATAGATAGATAGATGTAAAACCACTGGGAGTGAAAGAACCCTAGCTGTTGTCACAGCATCCTTCTAAGAGGGAAACACTAATCTAAAACTTGAAGTTTCACGTGACTACTGGTCATCTCGCTTCGATCTGTCACTACGTATTAATCACAGAAACTCAGAGAGTGGTATTTGTGTTGTGCAAGCGTTTATCATTATAATCCAATTTTAGATGTCACTTTATGATTCCCTCATTTGTCATTCCATTTGCTGAAAATCCTATGGTGATGTAAGTATAGTGATGTACGTTAACCTAATTAATTGCAAGCACACTACTACAAATCTGCATATACGAATCTTACTCTAACATTATTGTCGGGTTTTTCTGTTGTACGGCCAACTCTGGTGGAGATTGTGACTGAGCGAGCCTTTTTTATTTATTTTTTTTAGAGAGAGCACAGCACAACCAAATCATTGACAACGAGGAAGCACAAGGACGGCAATTATTTGTGAATATGGAGCAATTACCATATGTGTAGGAGGCACAATAGCCCAGTAGTTAGGGCAGTGGACTCGCAGTCATAGGATCGCGGTTTCGATTCCCAGACCGAGCGTTGTGAGTGTTTATTGAGCGAAAACACCTAAGAGCTCTACGAGGCTCCAGCAGGGGATGGTGGTGAACCCTGCTGTACACTTTCACCACAACTTTCTCTCACTCCAACTTCCTGTTTCTGTGGTGCCTGTAATTCAAAGGGTCAGCCTTGTCACGCTGAATATCCCCGAGAACTACGTTACGGGTACACGTGTCTGTGGAGTGCTCAGCCACTTGCACGTTAATTTCACGAGCAGGCTGTTCCGTTGATCGGATCAACTGGAACCCTCGACGTCGTAAGCGACGGAGTGCCAACAACAACAACAACAACAACCATATGTGCGCGCGTGAGAGAGTGTGTTTGTATAAATGTATG
>NC_068992.1:28962307-28964794 GCF_001194135.2 Octopus bimaculoides | reverse complement strand
TATATATATATATAGATAGATAGATAGATAGATAGATAGATAGATAGATAGATACATTTACATACATCCATATACGTACGTATGTGTACTTATATCTGTTAAAATATTTAAGAAAAATTATATTAATGTGACCTACTTGTTAAAATTCCATTTATTTATTTGTGCAGCTGAAGGTAGCACTACATTTGAATTGATGTAATGATTGAATTGTTCAATTAAATGGAGTCGCTTGAAACAGTCGTACTGCATTACTACTTGATATCCTGTTGCTTATTTTGATTGATAGAGATCATTTGTGTAAGTAGTGTAGAATACAGAAATTACTGTCAGTTTTTAAGACAGCTACATTTTTCAGGAAAAATTTATATAATTTGCACTATATATGTAAGTTGGATGAAAATCTCAAAAGGCCTCTGAACAACTTCTGGAAAATATATTGAGAACGTTAAATTAGATACCTTGACAACGACGACGACGTTAAAATTGGTGATGATGATGATGATGATGATGATGATGATGATGATGATGTTTAATCTCAGTTCAACCTACCTTGAATATCCTTATGATGAAAGATATATATACAAGCAGTTACAATACAGTTTCTTGCTCATGTGTGCAGTGAATCCACGATCACATTACTCAATGTGTTCACTTTTTAAGTGGTAGATTTTAATTTTTGAGAGAGGGGGGAGAGAAAGAGAGAGAGGGATTTGGCTGTTATTTCTAGCTCGTCGTGCAAGAGAGCCGAGTAATTCAGTATTTCACTCTGTAATAACAACGTCGCAGCGCAGGTTCTATTCACAATGTGACATGAACAAATGCCTCTTGCTATAGCATCGAGTCCACCAATATTTTTGTGTTATTCTGGGTAATGGAAATTGTGTGAAAATCTGCCAGGTGGATTTATCTGTAATTCAAAGATCCGCTCTAATCATAGTATCCAAGAACAACCCAACTACGTCCAGCGTAAACCACACACTATGCTATATTCATCCTGCCTGAGAATTATGTTAAGAGCACACATGTTTGTGGAGTGATTTGTAGGATATTTGGCAGCTATTTCTACCAGGTTAAGCTAAAACCTAGCCCTTTAGTATTTAAACCAGCCATAGCTGGCCCAAACATTCTACCTGTTTTATGTTCAAACTGGCCGGATCTAGTATTTCACACCTGTCATACAGTATCATCCTAAAAATATACAATCATATCAAAATCTCAAAGCTATGAGATAACGGATGGTTAATTCAAAACAATGAGAATAAATACACATTACTTTTGACAGAGTGATCTGAATGCTAAATGGACAAAAAGCTTCCTTTCTTGATCATAATACCCGTTGATAACAGTGTGTGACATTGGCATAATATGGTAAAGGCGGTGCGCTGGCAAAATCATTAGCGTGTTGGACAAAATGCTTAGCAGCTCTATTCTTTTACTTGTTACAGTCATTGAACGACGGCTATGCTGGGGCATCGCCTTGAAGAATTTTAGTCGAGCGAGTTGATTCCAGTACTTATTCTATCGGTCATTTTGCCGAACCCCTAAGTTCTAGGGGCGAAAACTCACCAACGCTGGTTATCAAGGTTGTCACACACACACATGTATGTATGTATGTACTGGGTGCGATGGGTAAATTGTTACCATTTTATTTTACTAATTTCGCGCATTTTGTTTTTTATTTTGTCGACTACATAGTAGAGTAGAGTCAGTTGGGCACCGTCTGTGAGAAAAACAGCACCGTGACGCAATTCACTCTGCTAGAAAATTGGAAACGACATGCTGTACTGCTTGGCATTCTCACCGGAAGTTCTAATACGAATATTTCAAAGTGTTTGGGTGTCAATCTGAGTACATGTACCGAGAGTTATAAAAATCAAACAACCAATCAACATCATGGTGTTTGAAATGATCACTAGTGATGGCAACGTTGTGCCTCCATTCATCTTCTCACACGGCCTCAGACTCAACACGGAGGCCTACATCAAGTGCCTGGAAGCGGGTAGTGCTGCCCTGGGTGAAGAAGGTGACTGCTGGAAGAACTTATGTCTGGCAACAGTACTCTGCACCAAGCCACACAAGCAGGAGAACTCAGTCATGGCTGCCAGACAATTTCTGCAACCACATCACCTTTAACATCTGGCCACTTAACTCTCCACACCACAACCCCCTTCATTATTATGTATGGGGCATAGTTGAGCGAGAGACCAATAAAACTCCTTGTAACACCAAAGATGAAATGAGGGCAAGGATTATGGCAGCATTCACCAACTTAAACAAGGAAACTGTCCAGAAAAGTTGCAGAAGATTCCGAAGTCGTCTGGAGGCCGTGGTTGAAGACAATGACGATTTTATTGAATGAATTTACTCTTTAGCATTTCAAGATATTTTTATGTAGTTTTGGTAAATATAGCTGATTAAATGAGATGTCAGTGTTATTTTCATTTTTGCGTGATTTGGATAATATATTCACCGCACCGTGTATATATA
>NC_068992.1:28957765-28960729 GCF_001194135.2 Octopus bimaculoides | reverse complement strand
GTCATGGTGGTAGTTGTGGTAACGGGAGTGGTGTGGTGGTAATGTTACTAATGTTGCATGGTAGTTGTCGTTGTTGTTGTTGTTGTATAACCTCATGTCGGGCCTGATTAAACCAACAAATGATCACAAGCCTTTTTGTAACCATTCGGTCTCTTTCTTTATCGGGTATAAGGTATTTAATTCTACATTTGTTAATGAAATCTTTCATATTATTTTTAAAGACGATGCGTAGATAACATGAGAGACATTTGGTATCTATATCTAGCAGAGAATCCGACCATATAGAAATTCACATATTAGTTGCATATGTTTTAATGTTGCACGGTGGTCATGTTTGTCAATATTGTTTCGATGTAAAGGGGGCGAGCTGGCAGAAACGTTAGCACGCCGGGCGAAATGCTTAGCGGTATTTCGTCTGCCGCTACGTTCTGAGTTCAAATTCCGCTGAGGCTGACTTTGCCTTTCATCCTTTTGGGGTTGATTAAATAAGTACCAGTTACGCACTGGAGTCGATATAATCGACTTAATCCGTTTGTCTGTCCTTGTTTGTCCCCTCTGTGTGTAGCCCCTTGTGGGCAAAAAAGAAATAAGAAACGTTAGCATGCCGGGCAAAATGCTTAGCAGTATTTTGTCTGTCTTTACGTTCTGAGTTCAAATTCCGCCATGGTCGGCTTTGCTTTCATCCTTTCGGGGTCGATAAATTTAGTACCAGTTGCGTACTGGGGTTGATCTAATCGACTAGCCCTCTCCCCAAAATTTTCAGGCCTTGTGCCTAGAGTAGAAAAGAATCGTTAGTACGTGGGGCGAAATGCATTGCGGTATTTCGTCTGCCGTTATATTCTGAGATCAAATTCCGCCAAGGTCGACTTTGTCTTTCATCCTTTCGGGGTCGATTAAATAAGTAACAGTTATCCACTGGAGTCGATGCAATCGACTTAATCTCTTTCTCTTTCCTTGTTTGTCCCCTCTATGTTTAACCCCCTGTGGGCATTAAAGAAATCAATACTGTTTCGATGTAGACATATATTTATTCTTTTGCTTGTTCCAGTCACTCAACTGCGGCTATGCTGGGGCACCGCCTTGAAGGATTTAGTCGAACAAATCTGTCTCAGTACATATTTTGTCTTCACTTCTGATACTTATTCTATCAGTCTCTTTTGTTGAAACCGCTGAGTTACGGGGACGTAAACTAACCAACACCTGTTGTCAATTGGTGGTGGGAGGCGACAAACACAAGGACACACACACACATACACACACGCACACGCATGCACACTCACACGCACACACACACACATACACATATAGATACATGTGTACATACATACATACACACACTGCATGCATGCATATATACATATAAACATACAAACACACACACATACATAAACACACGTACATACGTACATACATACATACACACACATATATATACATACATGCACATACATACACACATACACACATACACATACACAAACACACGCGTACATACATACACACACATACATACATACATACATACACACATACACATACAAAAACACACGCATACATACATACACACACACATACATACATACATACATACACATACACACATACACACACATACAAAAACATACGCATACATACATACACACTCACACACACACACACATACATAAACACACACACACACCCACACATACACACACACACACATACATACATACAGAATCTCAAATGTATGCATTTTTCTATGTAAATGGACACTTCACATGGATGAGTTACTCGGCAGAGTGCGTAACTCGGAGATCAGGGAGACTCTCCGGGTCGAAATGCTTCTTCTCCGCATTGAGAGGTCGCAGATCCGGCATTATAGATATGTATTTCATCTTTTATTTTTAGTTGTTTCAATCATTAGACTGCGGCCATTCTGGAGGCACCACGTTGAGGAATTTTAGTCGAACGAATCGATCTCAGTGCGTATTATTGGTATTAGTTTGTAAAGTCTGGTACTTATACTATTGGACCCCTTTCGCCGAACCGCTAAGCTATGAGAGCGTAAACGCACCAGCACCGGTTATGAACTATAGCAGAGGACAAACGCATGCACAAAGACTCACACACGCACACACATACATGCATTTATATATATATATATATATATAGTGTGTGTGTATGTGTGTGTGTGTGTGTGTGTGTGTGTGTGTGTGTGTGTGTGTGTGTGTGTGTGTGTGTGTGTGTGTGTGTGTGTGTGTGTTATGTGCTAATACTTCAACAACTAGAAAAGCACATGATCAGCTAAAAGAGTAAAGATAATGTTATTATAAAAACAACAAATCTTGTTAAATTCAGCTGCCCGGGGTTTCCTGGTCGAAATAATAATTTATTTCGTCATTTATCAAGCGCTGAGAACTAGACTATTAGTCAGTTGTCTTTTGAACAGATAACGTTTAAACAGGAGACGCTGGTAAGGAAGAAACCAAGAAGAAAACACAAAGGAAATAATCAACGTCACAATAATTCGATGGATAGGGTCGACTTTGCCTTTCATCCATTCGGTGTCCATAAATTAAGTACCAGTAAAACACTGGGTCGTTGTAATCGACTAGTCCCCTCCCACAAAATTTTCAAGGCCTTGTGCTTTCAGTAGAAAATAATAATTCGATGGATGGATGGATTGATGCGTGGTTGCATAAATGGATATAATAAAACGCATCATGAACGATTCGAAGATTATTTGAAATAAACTTTCTTCTCCATTATTGTCTCAATATTCATAGAGTGAAAGTGAATTAACATCATTATCAGAGAATCTGTGAAACTAACAGCTGTAATTAATGTAATCTGTAATTAATTCAGTGCTTTACTAAAGATGTGTGCAAAGATATAAAGCTATATATATACATATATATATATATATATAGGTATATATATATATATATATATACATATATATATATATATATATATATATAT
>NC_068992.1:28952027-28956382 GCF_001194135.2 Octopus bimaculoides | reverse complement strand
TATATATATATATAAAGGGAGAGAATTCACAAAAAAAAACAAAGGACGAAGACAGGTAATGTAGACAACAAACAGATGTATTAGTTTAACGCTCGGGAAGTGAGAAAGTCTTTAACGTTTCGAGCCTACGCTCTTCCACAGAAAGGAACACAGAAAGAAACAAGGACTGAACCTGGAACCATGTGGCTGAGAAGCAAACTTCTTACCACACATCCCTGCCTGCATACATATAGATGCAATATTCTTGATGTAAAAACAAAAGTAGTATCTTGGGAGACTCATGACGTCAATAACTAACACACATGCAACGCGTGTGCTTCTTATTAGCAAAGTGGTCCTCCCAAGATACAACAACCTAGGTAGATAGATAGACGGATAGATAAATAGATAGATAGATAGATAGATAGATAGATAGATAGATAGATAGATAGATAGATAGATAGATAGATAGACTGACAGGTAGGTATACGCGCGCGCATGTACGCACACACGACAGGCTTCCGTACAGATGTTTAGATTCCGTCTACCAAATTCTCTTCTGAATGCTCACACACACAAAGACGCGCACGCCTTCACAACTGGAGGCTAAGATAGAAGACACTTTCCCCAAAGTGTGACGCAGTGGGATCTAATGGGAAACCAAGTGTTGGCGAAGTAAACTTTTTAACTACGTAGCTATAACCTGTAGCTTATCTGCTGTTTGCATTCGAATCATTCGCTTAATATTTTTATTTCGTTTATTTATTTATTATTGTTGTAATTGTAGGTTTTTTTATTTGTTTATGTTTATATTTTCCTCACTAAGCTTTTGCTTTTTCTTTCCCGTTTTATTTCATTTTGGTAATGTTGGCCCGCTTTCTTATTTACTTTTTATCTGGGCTTCTATTTTTTTTTTTTTGTTCTTGCCTTATTTTTAATGTTATGTTTTCTTTCTTCCGATCATATCTTTCTCACTTATTTTACCTCTTTTATTTATTATTATTTTTCTTTTTTGCTTCTTTAATTCTTCCTATCTTTCTGTTTCTTTAGCTTTCTGGGTTTTCTTTATTTGTTTGTTTGTTTTTTTCTGTATTTATCAAATAATTTTCTTGAGTTATATTTATTTATATGAGAGTAATATTATAATGATAAACATATAAATAGGCATGAGTGTGTACATATATGTATTATGCATATGTGTGTGTGTGTGTGTGTGTGTGCACATATGCAGACAGAGAAAACTATTAACTCATTATGAGTATGTATGTGTGTATGTAATTATATATATTTACATTTAAATACACTCACACATAAACACATACACACACACTCACAAACACACCCACACAAACACACACACACAAAGCTAGATATATACGTACCCACATAGACAGACAGATAGGCAGAAAGACACATAGACAAACAGACACAGTTAGATAAAGAAAGAAAGGAAGAAAGAAACAGAAAGGTTGAATGCGCGGGTGAGAAAGGTGCCACATCTTGTATGTATATTTTGGTGAAAAGAAATAACTTTTTTATTCTATTTTATTTGTGTTTCTTATTTCACTGTATGGAATATATGCACATACATACACACATACACACATACATACATACATACATACACACATGCACACATACATACATACATACATACATACATACATGCACACACACACACACATACATACATACATACATACATATACACACATACATACATACATACATACATACATACATACGTTATATATTTTCTGAGTAAAACGTTCCACCTTCTTTGAGCAGGGTGAAAAAGTAGATATTGGAAATGTATTTTAATGTATAGAATAACGCATAGTATTGGTAACCTTTAGTCAGTATCGTGCCAAAAACGACAGCTTTTCCAGCATTGCATGCCAACACTTAATTAATTCGCACTAAATATGTAAACTTACGCATGCTTGTTTATAGACTACTGTCAAATATTACTTTGCTATTTCCGTTATCAATAAACTGCTATCAAGTGCTATTTTCGAAGAGAGCAACTGGGAGCCAGAATGGCTAGTTTGATAATTAAGCAAACAATCAACTGAAAGATCGCTAGATCGTTTCTTATTCAGGTTGTTGTATCCGAGCTTTTCCTTCTTTGTTTCGTCGACTGGCAATGCTGAGTTCGTGTGTTTTCTGTAGGTAAAGCTTTCTATCAAAAGGAAGATTGATTATTCATTTGCTTAAAGCTACAAAATCACAAGGATTTTTTTGTTTGTTCGTTTTTGGTCATACGGAGAAGGGCAGCGCCCATGAATGTTTTTATATCCTGATGTAGGGCTGGGATCGGTAAAAGGCAGGATGCGAAAGTTATTCTCAGGCAGGAAATTTGGTCCAAATGCTTTTGCAAGCCTTTTGGTCATGATAGCAATCCTTTGGAGCCATGTGTCTTATATTACCATTAACTTTGGTTACTAATTCTGCTGCCACTGTCATAAATTCCCTACAGAAAAAATATTGTTAATCTTTCGCTGTTGTATTTGTTCGACTCGGTACAAAATTCAAATGCAGAACTGTTCACTTGAAAGATTTCAGATTGCATCAAGAAAAATTGTTACTCAGTTGATTAGAAATAGTTCCCTCAACAACACAGAACCTAGTGTTTGAGCCAATAAGAGATCCTTTGTGTAGTTGCTCATCTTAGATAGCTCACAGGTCCGTAGATTGCCGAAGCTGAAGTTGATGTTTAGTCAACAGTAACTCTTAGCTGTTCTCAATGAGGATGTCACGGCTGATTAGTGATAGTTCCCTCAACGACACACAACTCTACCTAGCGCACGAGCCAATGGGAGCTTCTACGTGGTTGCTCGAACAGGCAAACCTCTTTCAAATGAAACCAAGCCACCTTAGAAAAGGAAACATTAGATAATGTAGTAATGGGATTTCCTATAAATGCAAAAAGTGGAATGCTCACAGAACCGACCTTGGGTTAAACAACCACCAAAGAAACACGGATACGCAGTTAATTGTACTGATTTTTCTACCTAATTTTAATTTCTTCTTTTCATCTATATTAAGAAAGGTGCGTTCCAATTCTTTTCACGCTTACTTGAAGCACTTTGATATTTTACCACAATTTTCTTATTGATCTTACCCATTTAGATCCTGCAGTAAACAAATTCTCAATCCTTTTAACTTTTGACTATTCTATTCAGAAATCCCTTTCTTTCATACGATTTACCTACCTTCATCAACTTAAAGATTTTCAAAGATATTGCATCGATCTTATACATCACAAGAGCCTTGCAAATGTCACAGGAATTGTCCAAATCCGATTAATCGACTATAAAATAACAGATAATTCATTAACTATACTATTATTGTTGTTTAGTCTCTGACTAAATAGCTCCTACGGAATGTATACAACATTTCAAGTGTATGGAAACGCTATAAAAGCCAGATATATTCACACTATCAAAGCTGTTGGTTAAAGACACAATGATAATACCCTTAGACCCATAGTTCTCATTCTTTTGATGTCGTAAGTAACCGGAGATCAAAATATTACTGACGCACATCGCAAGATATTTAAAGAAACTATATTTTAAAGTTCAAGTTAATAAAAATATTTATAAAACTATTACTTACATTTATTTTCTTAACAATACTAATGGTAACAAAATTATTTCTAATATCTTTAACACGTCTTTAGCTGCTCAAGAGAATCTATAGATTCTCTAAAACCTTAATTTACATTTCTAAAAATCCAAAAGATCATCTAGACACCACTTGCGTACACCATTTTAGAAACATTAACCTCGATCATTCCTCAGGAAAGCCTTAAAGAACAAAATACACAATTTAGAAAATCTAATCGGCTGTCATCGAGAAAGCCTAACATCTGCTTCAAGATGGAGAGAAATCACCAACAAAAGTGATGAATGTTGAATCCAAGCACCAACGTATTTACATCCTTATAAGATGGTACAGATGCATACGATTGCACGTATACATTCTTCGATGCACACATACATGCACACATACATATATATACACACAATATATATTATATATATATATATATATATATATATATATATTCTTTTATTTTTTACTTGCTTCAGTCATTTGGCTGCGGCCATGCTGGAGTAGCGCCTTAAGTCGAACAAATCGACCCCAGGACTTATTCTTTGTAAGCCTAGTACTTATTCTATCGGTCTCTTATATATATATATATATATATCCACCCATGCCACTACTGGTGATATCATCAAATTTTGAATTTATCCACAGATGGTATGAACAGTAGTGACATCTAACTTCAAATCTCCTTTAGAGAGACTTAGAAATATTAATAACTCTATTTCTGAAAACCAGTGGATAGATTCCACTGAAATTAGATAAAT
>NC_068992.1:28946524-28948969 GCF_001194135.2 Octopus bimaculoides | reverse complement strand
CTGTGTATCTGAAAGGAAGTGTTTTGAACAAGAGACAAAGAGAAAAGGAAAAGAATGTATATTTTTAAGTAGGTGGCTAGAACAGATGCTCTGTTCAGCCAGCTCACCAGAGGTTCTGAAAGAAAAATGTTTTCAAATTGAAAAAATGTGTTTTTTCTTAATGTCAATGGAAAAGAGAAGGAAAGAAAGGAAGGAAAAAAGAAAGAAGAAAAAAATGTGTTTATATCTATACAATTGGTCAGTTCTTTCAATAGAAGATGACAAGTTGATTCTTGGTGCGTAAAAATGGCAAGACCAGGTGGTTACTGTTTTGATGAGGAATAATGAAATTCATTTTTCAAAAGATTGTCTGGACTTATTATCATCATCATCATCATTGTCCAATGCTTGATTCCCATGCTGGTATGGGTTGGAAAATCTGGATGCAAGAATATTTCTATTTATGTATACACACACACACACACACATGCATATATCTTAGGGTTGCAGATGGGTTTATAAGGAAGTTGATATGATTTTCATATTTTCAGCCATTCAGTTTGGGGGAGAATTTTGCTATGAAGTGTTGTTCCATATTTTTTATGAAGAAGGAAAGATCTTGAATCTTCCTTCTTCACATGTTTCTAAGTGTTTACTTAGTGGAATTTTTGTAGTTCTCCCTGTCGGATATGTTGTCGATGAATTCTGGCTCATTGGCATAAAGAATTACCAGTTTCACCTATATAGTTCTCCTTGCATGTGGGACAGGTTATGCAATATATTAAGTTTTGTGTCTTGCAATACATGCTTGCATTTGCTTTGAATGTGTGACCACTCTTAAATTTTATTTGGTTGTTTTCCTCTATATATTTGTAGATGGGGTTTCTGCAGATCCCACATCTACTGTCTCCACGTTCTTTCACAAAGAATTCGGTTTCATTCTCTGATAAGGATTTTGCTCTTGTAAGTTTGTTTTTTCAGGTTTTTCTCTGTGCATTTACTGTTTCTTATGCAGTATTTGTTTAATAGATTTCCCATTTTGGGGCTTTGTATGACTATTGGTAAGTTTGATTGTATAATTTGAAACATGTTGGTAACTCCAGGGTTGTATGTGTTTATGAATGAATAATGTTTTCTTTGCTTTTCTTTTCTGACTTGTGTGATGTCTAGTTTCATTGCTCTTTAGATTCCGTTTTTTTATTAATTTGAATGGGTATTTCTGTTCTAATAGGTTGTTTTTAAGTTCATTTAGCCTTATTTGGCGTGTTTGTGAGTCGGCCACTATGCTGCACATGCGTCTTGCCATACTACATGGAATGTTTCTTTTTATATGGGATGGGTGGCAGGAGTAGAAATTTAAGTATTGGTGTGTGTCGGATTTTTTGTAGCAATATCCGTTGTGACAATGGAATTGTGTATCTTGATATTGATGTCTAGGAAGGGAAGTTCGTTATAACTGGTTTCTGTCGTGAAGTTGATAGATGGGTGCAGTGTGTTGAGGATATTGTAGAATGTTCATAGATCTTCTAATCTGTTCCAAAAGATGAAGCAGTCATCGAGATAGCGTTTCCACTTTCTCTTGATGTCATCTCTGAAGTCGTGTTTGAAGATTTTCCCTATTTCCTCGTATAGTTTGTTCTCAAGGAAACCCATAACCAGGTTGGCATATGAAGGTGCGAATTTTGTACCCATAACCGTGCCCTTTATCTGTCGGTATGTCTTGTTAGATGTGAATGTGTTTTCTTCAAGTATTAATTGGGTGGCTTTGGTGATGAAGTTTTGAAGCGTTTATCTATGAATTCCCTGTAGTTTTCTACCCAGTGTTTTATCGCCTCCAGACCCAGGGTATGTGGTACGTGTATAAGTTTGTGACATCGAAGCTTGCAAGTATAGTGTTTTCCAGAATCGTATTTGGAATGTGTGAGAAAGTCTATGTCATCTCTTGTGTAGCTTGGTATCAATGGGCATAAAGGTTTGAGGAGTACATCTATGAAGTGGCTTAGTTGTTGTGTTGGTGCTTGGGGCCCTGCAACTATTGGTCTCATTGTGAGGTCTGTGGGACTTTGTATTCTTCTATAATAGCTCCTCTGTTCATTTATGGCTCTCTGTATTTCAGAGATTTTTTTAACTTTAAATAGTCCATAAAAATTGCTTTCTTTGGTCCTTGAGTTGCATAAATAGTCTTTCTCCTTGTCTGTAAAGGAGGCCTGGCATTCATTGACTAATGTTCCAATTTTTTTTAATGTTGCTTTTTCCGGTTGTGTTGATTTCTCTTTATAGTATGTCTGGTTGTTAAGAATCTCTAGTATCTTTTCTTTGTAGTAATCTGTATCCATAATTACTATTACTCTACCTTTGTCAGCTTCTTTAAGACGATCGACTTGTCATTTTTTAGTTTTTGTAAGGCTTGTTTTTCTCCTCTCCTCTGTACATCACCTCCAAACCTTCTAACATATATATGTGTGT
>NC_068992.1:28942918-28945444 GCF_001194135.2 Octopus bimaculoides | reverse complement strand
ATATATATATATATATATATATATATATATATACACATTCATGTATACATGCATACTCACGTACACACTCAAACACACGCTTGCGCACGCACACACACACACACACACATACACACACACACACACACACACGCATATATATATTGAGTTTGTCATTCTCTTCGAGTAGTTTGTTCATGTCACGCAAACTCAACTTCGAACAGATGTTATTCGATTCAACCTAACAGCATTTCGGTTTCATTGTTCCTTTAGTTGTAATTCACGCAGGTATAGACAAAGACACATAGGTATACACAGATGTTTGTTATCAATAAACAAAAAGTATTAACATAAGGATTTTAAGTAGAGATAAATATTTTCTTAATGGTCATAGTTATTTCGAAGTTTTGTCAACCAGCTTGAAACAGCTTACTTCAAAGGAACTGCCAATAAAAATATGTCTATCTATCCATCTGTCTATATGTCTATCTATCGATTTATCTATTTATCTATCTGTCTATATGTCTATCTATCGATTTATCTATTTATCTATCTATCTATTTATCTATCTGTCTATCTGTTTATCTATCGATTTATCTATTTATCTATCTATCTATTTATCTATCTGTCTATCTATTTATCTATCGATTTATCTATTTATCTATCTATCTATTTATCTATCTGCTTATCTGTTTATCTATCGATTTATCTATTTATCTATCTATCTATTTATCTATCTGTCTATTTGTCTATCTATCTATCTGCCTGTCTGGTTGTTTGTCTATCACGTAAAATTATTTGCATTAATCAGATACTTAATACAGATGTAGAGTGAGGTAAGCAGTTTACTTCCCAACAACATGGTTCTGCGTTCACTGCCGCTGCGTGGTACCTTGTGCAAGTATCTTCTACAAGAACCAGAGGTAAATAAAGACTTGTGAGTGGATTAGGTAGGCAGAAACTGAAAGAAGCCCGAGCTGGTAGAAACGTTAGCGCGCCGGGCGAAATGCTTAGCGGTATTTCGTCTGCCACTGCGTTCTGAGTTCAAATTCCGCCGAGGTTGACTTTGCCTTTCATCCTTTCGGGGTCGATAAATTAAGTACCAGTTACGCACTGGGGTCGATATAATCGACTTAATCCGTTTGTCTGTCCTTGTTTGTCCCCTCTGTGTGTAGCCCCTTGTGGGCAGTAAAGAAATAGGTATTTCGTCTGCTGCTATGTTCTGAGTTCAAATTCCACCGAGGTCGGCTTTGCCTTTCATCCTTTCGGGGTCGCTTAAATAAGTACCGACGAAGAAATGGCGAAAGGTTATCTCGCGCATGTGTGAAGAACACAGTAAAATATGGAGGAAGCAGTGTAATGGTATACGAAGTGATCTCTGCTGCTGGTCCTGGTCCACTTATTCGTCTACAAGGGACTGTGAAAGCTGAAATCTACAAGCAGATTCTTAGACAGCATGCTCTTCCACATCTCCGATCCTCGTCAGTTCAACTTCCTATCTTCGTGCAGTACAACGTTCCCCGTCACACTGCAAAGAGAGTCAAAGCTTTTTTAAGTGATGGAGGGGTTGATCTCACGGACTGGCCACCTCGAAATCCCGACCTCAGCCCTATAGAAAACGTTTGGAAATTTATAGGAGATGGGGCAAGAAGGAGAAACCCAAAGAACCAATATGAAGCCTGGGAATTATTGAAAAACGAACGGAACAATTTTACTCCATCATTTTACAAGAAATTAATTCAGTCCTGTGATAACAGATGTCAGGAGGTCATTGATAGTAAAGGGAAGTTCACAAAATATTAATAGTAAGGGTTTCTTTTTTGTTCTTGTTCCATTTTTCACTGTTTTTCTAAGTGACTCTTAACTTTTGGCCGTTGCAGTTTGGAAGATTATTTGTTTATTTACTCATAACGTACGAAATATTTATTCCGTTCAATTGAAACTTTCACGAAAGATAGATATCAGATATATCTAAATATGCGTAAAATATCTCGTCTCAATGTTTTGTTAATCTTCTATAACAAATATTTCAATACACTTGTTCCTACTCACCCTTATATTATGGCCGCTACTGTATGTGTGTGTGTGTTTGCATTAAAAGTAATCAAGTTAATGTCCGGTTATAGAGTGACGTCCGCGACGCTAAGGCCTTTGTGGATGCGAAACCATTGGTCACTCCATGACCCGACAATATCTTAATTACTTTTAATAAATTACTGCTCCATGCTTTAAAGCGTGCTTCTTTTTCGAATTTATGATACATTGATTATATATATATATATATATATATATATATATGAATTTATGCATATATTAATATCATCATAGTTGAAAAACTTCGATACCAGGGTAGCAAAAATCACACAAAAACTAGGATATTATACCCGGTTACTGAGTAGAAAGTCCATGTTAAAGTGATGTATTTTGAGTTGATATAAAGAATAATAATAAATGGAGCAAAACGCATATAATCAATAAGTTCCTTTAATTCCTACATATGTTTCAAAAATTATATGTACTCTACTCCAAAGAAGTAAGAGATGCTTT
>NC_068992.1:28941883-28942548 GCF_001194135.2 Octopus bimaculoides | reverse complement strand
CTTAATGTGACAATCCCAATAAGGGAACACACTACTGCTGTTTAGCCCTAGGAAGCTGGACTGCTTCCTGTCGGCCCTGACAATTACTGTGTCCTTAAGTTTGTGAAGGGGAGACAAGCTCCCCCACCCAGCCTAGCCAGCATTCAGGGACATGTTTCTGAGTCTTTGCTCGTCATCAGCCTGAGGTAGCTTGCCAGCTGGATAGAGAGGCCTGTTTCTCCTTCACAAACTTAAGGACAAAGTAATTGTGTCAAGGCCGACAGGAAGCGGTCCAGCTTCCTAGGGCTAAACAGCAGTAGTGTATTCCCTTATTGGGATTGTCACATTAAGTTGACAATATACTACAACTTTGTCTCTCCACTACTGCTTAAATCTCTCTGAGAGATTTAGAAATATTATATTTCTAATTTTGCTGATCAGTGAATGAACTTCACTATGATTTACATAAGTTTGTGAAGGAGAAACAGGCCCCCTCTATTCAGCCGCTAATCTACTTCCGGCTCGTCGTACTGCTTTGAATTGCTTCTGCCTAGTTTAGTGAGTTGTTTCTGTCCTTTTTGTTGCTGTTTGGTGTGATTTTTGTCAAGTTTCAACTGTTGTTCCTGCGGAATTGCGCCCTGCGGGGCAAAAATTTTCTTTTTTGCTGCTCTCTTTTAGAGAGATAG
>NC_068992.1:28925691-28934402 GCF_001194135.2 Octopus bimaculoides | reverse complement strand
ATATATATATATATATATATATATATATATATATATATACACACTCACACACATACGAGGGTGGGCTGATGAAAAGTGAAAAGTTCATAGGGTGACTATGAAGGAGTAATGCTAAGGCTGTGAAATCTTCCATGCATTAGCTTCAACCTTCTTATTAATAACTGCAGTGTTTCTTTCCAGGCAAACTAGCATCTGACTGTTCATAGAAGATAAACTAGTAGCTACTTCTTGTTGAAATGGACAAAAATTGGCATCGCGGTGTTATCAAATACATGCAGAAAAAGTTTTCGAGCCCAAGGATATTCATGCTGATATGGTTGCTACATTGGATGACGATTCAGCCTTATCAACAGTGCAAAAGTGAGCAGCTGAGTTTTGGAGGGGAAGGGAGAGTCTTGAAAAATGACCCAAGATCTGGACCTCTTACAACGGTTCAGCACACGCTAATGGATGACAGGCGATTAACTAGAAATCAGTCATGCAATGCTATAAGCATATCTTGTGAGAGAGTTGAAAATATCATACACAATGAACTTGACATAACGAAGGTTTCTGCTCGGTGGGTGCCATGTTTTCTGACACCAGATCAAAAGCGCACAAAGCTTTTGATATCACAGAGAAATCTGACATAGTTTGAAGCAGATCTAGCTGGTTTCCTTGAACGTTTCCTAGCCCAAGATCGGTGTTGGGTTCATCACTTTGAGTCAGAGACAAAGAGAAAATCCATTCAGTGGAAACATCCCTCCAAAGAAAGCCAAGATCGTCTCATCTACAGGGAAGGTGATGGCCTCAGTTTTGGGGGATGCAAAAGGTATTGTGTTTAATGACGATCTTCTGAAGGGCTACACCATCAATGGAGAGTACTTTGCCAACTTACTGGGGCAGTTACGAAAAGCTATCAAGACCAAACATCTAGTAAAATTCACAAGAGGGATTTTGTTTCACCAGAACAATGTTCCAGCACACAAGTCTTTGGTCTTAATGGCTGTTGTGCGCGATTGTGCCTTCGAACTGGTTTATCTTCCACCCACTTCTCCTAATCTGGCCCCGTCTGACTATTTTCGGTTTCCCAGCATGAAAATAACACTTGGTTGGGAACTAATGGCGATGACGTCATCTCTACTTCTTCATCAGTGGGATCCAAGCACTGCGACACTGTTGGGGTAGTGTGTGGACTGCAAAGAGGACTGTTGAAAAATAAACCTCATTTGGTCACATTCCTATGTATGCCTGTATGACACATGTTCTCATCACCACACTTTCTTAATATGCATTGAAAAAAAACATACTTTGAACTGTCATAAGCTGAACAACAACAAAAACCGGACACGGTCAGTGAAATAAGGTTTTTCAAGTAAAATTAAATCCTTTTTCAACTGCAAAACTCCTTGGGCTACGACATGCACTAAAATTTATTCAGTAAAAATTTTATTACGAGAACTTTTTAATGCGTTTCAATAAAATGTAAAATTTTCTCTCCGTTTTTTTAATGCCTGTGTGTGTGTTGTATGAGTAAAACTTACCTTGCGAAAACATACAGCAATACATTTGCAGAAAGACTGGAATATGAAAAATGTTATTATTATTACTTTCATATATATATATATATATATATATATATATATATATATGTGTGTGTGTACGTATGTATGTATATATATATATATTTTGGCTTCCTATGTTAAAAAATATACTTGTTTCATTCAAACAAATATGTAAAAGAAAAAAGCTATCGCATTTTCAACCCTGTCTTATTACTTTCAAATATATAAATGCACACACACACACACACACACACACACACACACACACACACACACACACACACACACACATGGTGCGCATGGTTTATGTGAGACCTGTATTATTATTGCAAAACCTAACTCAATGTAACTGACATTTAAGTATTTACAACGCTGCAACTGCAACAGAGCTGTAAATATAAAAACAAAAACAATGAAGAATTTTTTTCCGAAAAATTCCCATGTATGTCTCTATAACTACAATATTAATGTATATATGCATGCTAATGCTGTTGATACTTTTGTTTGTATCATTGTATCGGTGTATGTATAGGGGCAATTGTTATGTGTCAGTACCACAGTATATGGATGTAAATCTGTTTGAGCTTGGATTCAACGGGTTATGTTACTTTTGATAGTGATTTCTCTCCATTTTTGAAACAGATGGTAGGCTTTCATAGAAACGTAGCCGATTAGATTTTCAAAATTTTTTTTTTGTTCTCTAAGCCTTTCCTGAGAAACGATCTAGGTTAATGTTTTTTAAATTTTGTACGCAAGTGATGTCTAGATGATCTTTAGGTTTTTTAAAATATAAATTAAAGTTTTAGATAATCTGCAGAGATTTTGAGCGGCTAAAAAACGCGTTAAATATATGAGAAATAATTATTTTTACCATAAGTATTGTTAAGAAAATCAGTGTAAGCGGCAGTTTTATATATATTTTTATTAACTTGAACTTTAAGATGCAGTTTCTTTAAATATCTTGTGAAGTGCGTCAGTAATGTTTTGATCTTCGGTCACCTACGACATCAAAAGAATGAGAACTACAAGTCTAAGGATATTACCATTGTCTCTTTAACCAATAGCTTTGATAGTGTGAATATATCTGGTTTCTACAGCGTTTCCATACACTTGAAATGTTGTATACATTCAGTAGAAGATGGATCTATTTAGTCAGAGACTAAACAACAATAATAGTATAGTTAGTGAATTATCAGTTATTTTATAGTTGATTAATCGGATTTGGACAATACCTATAACATTGGCAAGGCTCTTGTGATGTATAAGATCGATGCAATATCAATGAAAGTCTTTAAGTTAACGAGTGTAGGTAAATCGTATGAAGGAAAGGGGTTTCAGAATAGAGTAGTTATAAGTAATAAGGATTGAGAATTTGTTTATTACAGGATCTAAATGGGTAAGATCAATAAGAAAATGGTGGTAAAATATCAAAGTGCTTCAAGTAAGCGTGAAAAGAATTGGAACGCACCTTTCTTAATATAGATGAAAAGAAGCAATTAAAATTAGGTAGAAAAATTAACACAATTAACTGCGTATCCGTATTTCTTTGGTTGTTGTTTAACCCAAGTTTGGTTCTGTGGTCATTCCAGTTTTTGCATTTATAGGAAATCCCATTACTACATTATCTAATGCTTCATTTTTAAGACAGCTTGGTTTCATTTGAAAGAGGTTTGCCTGCTATTTCTTGTAGTTCGGGCAACTACGTAGAGGCTCTCTCATTGGCTCATGTGCTAAGTAAAATTATGTGCTGTTAAGGAAACTATTAGTAATAAGCCATGACATCCTCGTTGAGAACATTTAGAAAGATCTCCGCTTTCACTATTGACTAAACATGAACTACGGGAATGGCTATCTACAGAACTCTAAGCTATCTAAGACGAGAAACTGCGCAGAAACTCTCTCATTGGTGCTGTGATGTTGAGGGAACTATTTCTACTCAACTGAATAACAGTATTTTTTTGGTTTGTTTTTTTTTGTTGTTTTTGTTGTTGTTTTTCGTTTTTGTTTTTTTTGTTGTTTTTTTTATTCTGAAACCTTTCAACTGAACACTTTTGTATTTGAATATGGTGCCGATCCGAACTGTTTTCAGAAGTAACTTCTAGAATAAATAACATATAAACAGTAAGAAGAACGAAATGGGCATCAGAGGGAGCGGGATTCAAATCCAGAGTGCTTTGTGAGCATTCTGGTCTGAATATTTCACTGTCCATTTTTTTCATAAACGCTGATTCATATGCGTCTAGTTAATACATGTTTGGATTATGTGTGCATGCGTGTATGTGTGTAGTGCACGCGGGTTTGTAAGCTGCAATCTATTTTGTCTGCTGTGTAATAATTACATAATACAACCGCAGGCCCTCCGGGGCTTAAAAGCTCCATATGCTTCATAAAAACCAGATTGATGATTATGTTATGTAATTATTGCATAATACACAGAACTCCTTAATCTATAAACCCATGTGCAAATGGTCCTACTGTCATGACATCACGATGTTCTGTCGTACAGCTTCTAATCCCGTATATACATATCCTCATTGTTAAAAGGTCAGTCGTGTGATGGCAGGTTCCCTGACACATTTTCTTAGGATCTCCGGTGTCACTGCAGACCAAACACCAACTACAGATTCGGCTATATACGGACCTCTGTACATCCAGTCTCTCCTCGCGGCTCGTCTGGCGATTGCTGCAGTAGTTTTATCACCAAATTGCTGAGGCAATAGGGAACGCGTGCTATGAATGAGGGCGGATGTGATCTTTCTTTGGAATTGTTACTGGACCTATGTCTGGAAAAGAATCTGTGCAACCGTTTCTTTATTAACACTCATCGGAATTGTTTGATGTTGTCAATTCTATCCCTCTTCTTTGTTGCATCTGTTGTTTATCTGGCATAAGCTTTATTTGTATGAAGGCAGCTTTGGCACTGGTTGTTAAGAGTGATCCCTGGTTTATAAATAGACCTTATAGGTGGCTTTTCTGTGGAAGTTGGAATTATTAGATCCCTTTTCTGTAATTCTGAGCCGGAAGTTGGACAAGGTGAAAAGGAGAAAGTTCCAGTTTTATCTAGATGCTCAATTTCAAAATTTGTATGATCATACTATATAAGCCGTTTGCCTCTTCACGAAATGTTATCTACATATCTGGAGGAGAAAATACAGGTATACTAGGGTTAAAGGACTCTGCATTTTAGCTGGCCTATGTATGAGAAAGATGATAAGCTTAATAGGCTTTATACATAGGAGATCCTGATGTTTTTTTTTTTACGTGCACCAGTAAAAGAGAAAAGGGTGACGTTCGCAATACAAGTCAAGAGCTGGTGACTATTACACTGGTGCACTCAAAAATGTCAATATCGTTACATGTTTACTCAAAGACAATATCTGTAGTAAAGTTAATTTCACTGCAGACTATATTAAATCTGTATTTTTCGAAGACAAATAAACAATTGATTCTATAAAGACAATCTTGGAGGTATTTTATTTACAGAGTCAGCAAGAATATTTGAAAGATTTGATGGAGAGGGTCACAAGGCTCTTATTAGCCATCTCAACTAGCAGGAGAACGAGCCAACGAGATAGACGTTATTTGATCACTAGACTTGCCAGAAATAACAACCACATCCAACCATCAAATCTCACTCTTCGGATACATTGGCAATTGTAGTCTTAGGTATTCTATTCCTGAAGAAAGGGGCGAGATTTTTTCAACTGGAATGCCGTTGATCATAGACATACTCTATCAAGGATGACCTAGGGTTAAGCAAAATAAGCAACTGGTTTGGAAAGAAAACTAACTGGTTTTGTCAGTGAAATCCAACCACGACATTCTAATGTGAAGCTTATAAATCACCAGATAGGATCATACTTTTACATCCTCGCTGTAACATCTAAGAGGATCTCCGGTGTCACTGCAGACCAACCACCAACTACAGATTCGGCTATATACGGACCTCTGAGATATCTAAGACGAGGTTGTCGAATTTTTGAATGTTAGTCAATACCAGAAGTGATGGTAATGGTGATAATGAGGATGATGGGTTTCGGGTCAAAAGAAAGGATGTGAAGGAGTAGGAAAATGGCGAATTCTTTACTTACAAAGATGATGGAGCTGACCAGCTACCAACACTTGCAATTTCACTTTTTTTCTTTTTCTTTTTCTTTTTCTTTTTTTTGTTTCTTTGTTTATTTTTTAATGCTTATCGATTCGGTGTTTCGGTCCTTGAAATATTTGTTTTATCAGTTTGACATTTTAAAAGGGAAAAAATCTGAACATGATGGATTGAAATTCCCAACTAGAATTTCTATATCATCTGAATAGCAATCGCGTGACTAGAAAGCTTAATAATGTTAATTTTGTCTTAGAATTTTCATGTTACTCACTCAGTGTCGTATAACACAGAGTGATGTAAAAAGTATTGAAGAAATTTCTATTGATTTTCTTTTCTTTTTTCCCCCTTGTCAGAAAAATGTTGGAATCACCAAAATGGAAGTAGGTGTCCTTCATAATAACGGTCAAAAGTTAATGGGTGTCTGAGGACGTGATGCCGAAGCAGTTGATGCTGCAAGAAATTATGTTGTCGGTTATGAGGTTAGTGGCAAGGAGAGGTGTAGACATGTACAGGGTAATCACGAAATAAGAAAAAGAAAGCAGCACATTTTGTTTCTTTAGAAATCTTTGTAGGAAAACCTTGAGGATTCCAGTTCTACAGCAAGCAATATTTTTCTAACAGGAGCGAAGATACTTCTCGCAAATTCAATCAGAGCCGGATTTATACATAAACTAAATAAACTGCATTCAAGGTCCTCACAATCTTTAGGATCTTCAAAATAATTAAATTATAATTATGTTTTCAATTTTCATTACGTCTGATACAATGTTTTAACAATGGGCCTCCAAGCTTTATATAACCTAGGATCTCTCTAAGCCTATATTCGGTTCTAATCTCAGACTTTCTTAAAATATTTATATCAGTTGATACAGCTTGCTGTCGTATGCAATTGGAACATTATATCTAATATGCATCAGTGTTTTATCGTTTTGTCTTTTTGTTTTACTTTATAGATTGTAAACACATCCTAGAGAGGGTTCTTCAACTTCAAATGTTTGGCTACTCTTATAGTTAAAGGCAATGTTTTAATCCTCGTATATTTCATAAGCGAGACCTAACAGTTCTATATTTAACGACATTTAATTAATTGCAACACCGAGTTCGTATTTGTGTAGGTCACGGTTCGACAACTTCTATTTGTAACGGTCCACTTTTGACAGGATTTACGCCTGTCCCTGGCCTACATGTATATTATGTCTTACCTTACGTTTAAAAATATCTCGAGTGTTACCTCTATTTCTGTCACTGGCAATTATTAGGTAAGCAAAATATTTTTTAATTGTGAAAGAAATAACTATTTAAATGCTATCGACAGCTTAATGGCCCTCACGTGCATTTCGTTTGAAAATATTTTAATAGGTAAAGACTAGACTAAAAAGCTCGTTTTGCAGCTCTGTGGTTTCACGCTCAGTTCCACGACGTGGTAGCTTGGATAGATGGTTTCTACTATAACTTAGGCTGACCAATGCCTTATGAGTGAATTTGGTAGACGGTGACTGTGTGGGACCCTGTCGTGTATGTGTATGAGTGGCTGTGTGTCTTTGTGTTTGTGTTTGTCCCCACACCTATCCATTCACCCCAACACAGATATACACTTGACAACCGGAGTTGGTTTACTTACCTCCATGTAATTTACAAAAAAATAAGTACTGGGTCGATTTGTTCAACTAAATTCTTCAAGTCGGTACCCCAGCATGGCTGCATCCGTTGACTGAAACAAATAAACGATAAAAGATCCACTGAATGCACTTCAGTGGACCAAATGTAGGACGTTGTTCCCCTACTGCCGACTCTGGTCTATTCTAACAAACAACCACCCCAATATGAATAGACTGCTTTAATCACTGTATGTTATACAGTACCGGACTTCTTATCCGTCTTCCAGAAATCCGGGAATACTGTGAAATGCTGTACAATATTCTGCAACCTGTATTAAGTAAACAGTCTGTTTTTGAAATTGATTCATTTGTATAGGATGTATTAAAAATAGCTTTGCTGTTTACTTTTTTAGGTGATTTGATGAAGATTAAACATACTCTGCATTAGAAATGCATAAATTTGTTCCCGTATCTGGTAACAAATGTACTTCTTCTTTTTCTTCTATTTTTCTATTCTTCTATTTGTTTCAGTCATTTGACTGCAGGCCCATGCTGGAGCACCACCTTGAAGGGTTTTAGTTGAAAAATCGACTCCAGGACTTTTTAAAGCCTAGTACGTATTCTATCGGATCTCTTTTTGCCGAACCGCTAAGTAACGGAGATGTAAATACACAAAAACCGGTTGTCAAGCTGTGGTGAAGGGACAAAAACAGGCACAAAGAAACGCACACACATATATATATGCATATATATACATATATCAAAATAAGCAACAGAATATCAAGAGGTGATGCAGTACGACCGTTTCAAGTGGCTCCATTTAATGGAACAATGCAATCATTACATCAATTTAAATGCTACGCTATCCTCAGCTGCATAAATAAATAGAATTTTTAATCAGTTGGACACATTAATATAATTTTGCTCAAATTCTCTATTAGAGTAAGAAGATGGAAAGAGTCCATGTTGCTACTAATGTAGCTAAGAATATACTACACTTCTAAGAACTGTATGAAGTTTGTTAGGGTCATAGCTTGTAAAGGATTGCGGTTCATTTATTATTTATTAGTCTTTTTTATCAACTACCAAATCTAAGACTAGAGGACAGGGGAGCAGAAGTGAGTTGACAGTTTATAGTTGGGTATGGTCATAAATATTGCCAGGATTTTAGGATATGTATAAGTAATTGTCTATAAAGGAGGCTGGGTAGGGGAAGACCCCCAAATCAAGATTTAATTACCAGTTAAAGGGGCAAGATGCTAATAAAACCTATGATGTTAATACATAGGAAATTATCATGGGGTACTATGGCTGATTGATAGATAGATAGATAGATAGATAGATAGATAGATAGATAGATAGATAGATAGATAGATATGTAAGTATATATGTAGATAAGTAGTGTGGTTGGTAAATTGGTAACGATGTAGGTAGGCAGGTAGGTATATATATATATATATATAT
>NC_068992.1:28921389-28924785 GCF_001194135.2 Octopus bimaculoides | reverse complement strand
TATATATATATGTCCACGTATACCTATACATATATAATTTGTCAAACAGAAGCAACATTAACTAAAATGATATTTTTAAACAATTTTAATAAAAATGATGAATGAGAAGACACACGCATACACGCACACATACTCACACACGTACTACACTCGCACACGCACATTAATTTCTAATTTTATGCGTCTGTGTTTGTGTTCCTGGATATATAATTCTCACATGATATATATGTATGTATGTATGTATGTATGTATGTATGTATGTACGTACGTATGTTTATGTACAAATCAGAGGTGCACAAAGCACCTCGAATGAAATATAAGTTTGAATCTAAAATGTCCGTGTGCACTCGAACAGAGAAAAATATACGCTGCAGAAATTGCTCCGAAAGAAAAAAAATTCTCCTTATTGACTACTGCATGTGTAAAAAAACACATAACTGAATAATAGATGACGTCATCAGACCGTGAGATATGTGTGTTTCTATGTCGTCACGTATCGTCAGCTAGGATACGGAGTTGTTGATCATAGCCATTAAGAATTTAATGTTCGTATATGATGCGTACATGATACGTACGCTAAAGAATTTTTCCAAGATAAAAACATTCTGTAGCGCATGTTTTACCATGTCAGGATATACACGAACATGTTAAATATAATTGTACACAGCTATATTTAATTCAAAGTGACTTAGTGTGCCTCCAATTAATTAACTGCGAATTGACAACTCTGTGTGCATCAACAAATATGTTATAAGAACAATTTCTTAATAGTTATGAACGACCACCCAATATCTACAGATGACGATGCATAACGAGGCAGAAACACATGCATCCTACAATCCGATGGCATCATTCATTGTCCGAATGTATATGAACATGTTAAATATGACTGTGCACACCTTGACACACATGCACACAAATACATTCTTACATATATGCATACATACATTCATGTCTGTGTGTATGTATATATATGTATACATACACACACACACACACACACACACACACATATATATATATATATATATATATATAAGTGTATGTGTGTGTATGTATGCATAAATGCATGCATGTAATCGTGCATATATGTACGTATGTGTATATCATTGTATGTATGAGTATATCTTTACTCTAATATACATAAAATTCAAGGACGTAGAGTTTTTTGCAACAATATATATCAAACCTATACGTGTGTGAGAGGGAGAGGTGGAGGAGAGAGTTTGTAGATATTTATGCCGATAGTAGATGGACTCATATGAATTTAAACGGTAATTTTTTTCTATTCATCCACTCGAGATATATCAACACAAAGCGTTCACTATAACATATTCCTTTGGTGTTTTGACTGTACATCTAGTATGAATTATACGTGGAATACTTATAGCAAGAAACCTTGCAAGAAACCTTAATGTTTCGACGAACGCTCTTCCCTTGAACCGATGTCGTTTGAAAAAAGACAGTATCTCGCTTTCCCAGAACAGTTTTACGGTGGTAGCTGGTTTCAACGAGTAGGTGGTAAATAATTTGACCAGATACGTAAAGAAGAAATGAAATGCCCATACAATGTATGAACAAAAAATAAAATTGTTCCAGAAATTCAGTGTGAACTACTTTCTAATAGTTCTTCTAAGAAGGTATGAATATAGAAGCTTACATACACGCCAGGAGATAAATAGTAGATAGACTGACATGTACTTAAGCAGTAAAGTTTTCTGTTCATTCAGTCGAGATAGTTAAACACATACAATGCACAACGACGGGTTAAATAGGTGTTTGACAATTGATCTATTGTGAATAAGACAACAGAAAATATTTAAATAATCCTCACAAAAACATCGCCATAGTTACGCATTAGAAAATTAAATATTCCAGGCATATATACATGCATATATGTAGTGTGTACGCCTCATAGACACATAAAATGACAAATTTAATTATTTCTCCGTAGATTAGAAAAATGTGTACTGACTTAATTGATTCTCGAAACTTATTGAGTTCTCATCGAAGGTGTCTACATCACTTGACCAATACCAGAGAAAGAAGTAACCAATTTGTTTAGATATGCAACAAATCCAGTAACCTCCGAGAACCTACGCAGTAACCTGCGTAGTATAATTATTTGAAACTTTGTTTAATATCAGTGGACTGTTATCGAGGATTTCAGTGAACACAGGAGATAGATAGATATATAGATAGATGGATAGATAGATGGATAGATAGATAGATAGATAGATAGATAGATAGATAGATAGATAGATAGATAGATAGATAGAGGGGGGAGACAGACAGGCAAACAGACAGACAGACAGACAGACAAGACAGTCAGACAGTCAGACAGACAGATAGATAGATAAATAGATAGATAGATAGATAGATACATACATACATACATACATACATACATACATACATACATACATACATTACATACACAGACGCGTACATACATGCATACTTATATATACATATATACATATAATTACATAACTATATATATATATATATATATATATATATATATATATACTCACACACACTCATACACATACAGATTTAACTATTACAATGTCTCGCTTTGGAGTAAAATAAGAATACAAATTCATTCTTTCTATACTGTCATCAAAAACAGATGCAAATTAGGCTATCCACTAATGTCCGAAAGCAATTTATGACTGCCTTCATTGCAATACAAGTAATTAGGAAAGAAATCCGGGTTTTTTCTGAGGAGCGATTAACAAAATATCAAACAGTGCGTTAAAAGACCCCAGGAATAGTATTAAAAGAAAATGTCTGTATTCTTGGTACACACACAGTGATATTTCAATTCATTTCAGGTCTAATTTGCGCTGTGAATAAAATAGATCTTGTACACTTCATGACGAGTCGTCAATCCCCCACCCATCAAGTATGCAAAGTAGATTGTCCACTAGTGCGCTAGTCAAGTTTATGACAGCTTTGTATACCAGTTGACCAATACTGTTGGTCGGATCGTAAGCCGGTTATTTTAAGTTTGAGGAACTGTGAAACGTCTATCAGGTGACGTCCACCCTCTTTAATCTGTACATTAATAACATTATATATATATGTTGTTGTACTTGGGGACGGTCATATTGCCAGTTTAGCCAATAAAAACACACGCACTGTATATTTGGTGTTAATTTGCTTCAGCTTTATATTACATTACGTAACATTAATCCTATTTCGGCCAGGATTAATGTAATGTAATGTAATATAAAGCTGAAGCAAATTAACACCAAATATACAGTGCGTGTGTTTTTATTGGCTAAACTGGCAATATGACCGTCTCCAAGTACAACAACATCTGTTTCAACACACGATTTCACATCAAAAATCTTGCAAAACAAATATACATATATATATATATATATA
>NC_068992.1:28920601-28921294 GCF_001194135.2 Octopus bimaculoides | reverse complement strand
ATATATATTCAAAGAGAGAGAGAGAAATACATACATATATAGATACATACACACATACATACATACATACATACATACATACATACATACATACATACATACATAGACACACTCGCGCACATGTCCACACGCACACAGACACACGCACACGCACACAGACAAACACACACGCACACATTTACTTATATACATATATATATGTATGTGTGTATTTGCTGATATAGTTAATGAATGGTCATCGTTGTCACATTTAGCCGGCAGGCTGGATAAAGCTTCGTAATTAATGGTGGCGACGGAAGCATTATTAGTTCAGGTTAACTCAACTTAGTAATCTGCATATCTTGCATGTTTGCATCATTTTTAACTATACCATCTAGCTGCCAATTTTCATGTGAGGTCAGTAGATATGTGATGCCAGTAGATATTCTCTTCTACAGAAGCTCAAAGAAACAGAAATTTGAATTTAACAATAACATGGCTGTTGCTGACGTCACTCGTTAGCTGCTGATATATTTCAGTGATCTTTAACACTTTACGTCTAGATGCTTTCTCCAGAGGAATAGCGCTGTTTTAGAAAGCTTTCAACAGTATATATGCTTTAAGTATGATATACAGATTACTCATTTGAACTAATGCTGCTTCCATCACAAATAACAAATGTGTGTGTATGTGTGTGTGTGTGTGTGTGTGTGT
>NC_068992.1:28918953-28920591 GCF_001194135.2 Octopus bimaculoides | reverse complement strand
CTTCTACAATAACCCCAGGCTGACCAAAGCTTTGTGAGTGGACTTGGTAGGAAGAAACTGAAAGAAGCCCGTCGTATACATATATATGTGTGTATGTGTGTCTTTCTGTCACTACTTAACCACACCATTTCTTAATGTGTTTACGTCCCCATAACTTAGGAGTTCAGCTTACATAACCGATAAAATAAGTACCAGGCTGACAAATAAACAAAAATGAGTGGTGCGGTCGAATCTTTCGACTAATATTTTTCGAGGCTGTGCCCCAGCATGGCAGCAGTCTAATGTCTGAAGCAAGTAAAAGATGAAAGATGATATATATATATATATATGAAACAAATAATAAATGATTATATGCATATATACGTACAGGTATGTGCATACCTACGTCTATATAGGTCCATATCTGGGTACAGAACATTGAAAACAAAACGTAGACAAAAAAATAATAATAACCAGAGTACAGACCACACACAAGCCACATAGAGAACATTTTCCTTCATCAGCTACCCCCATTCTAACACAGGCGTTTCGAAGAGTAGGGCAGGACGCATCGTTAAAATGGCTCTTCCCACGGACCACAAATTAAATTTGTATACACAAATTAATATATGTATATGTGTGTGTATATATATATATATATATATATATATATATATATATATATATATATATATATATATATATAGGCACCCGTCGGTTACGACGACGCGGGCTCCAGTTTTTCCGATCAACGGAACAGCCTGCTCTCGAAATTAGCATACAAGTGGCTGAGCACTCCACAGACACGCGTACCCTTAACGTAGTTTCCGGGGAGATTTAGAGTGACACAGAATGTGAGAAGGCTGGCTCTTTGATATATATGTACTACTCATTTTTGAAAGATATTTGGCTGCTATTTTCAGCAGATTGAGTGATAAATGAATTGTTATATGTGTTTACCAATACTGGGTGTGTCTGTAAGTAAAAATGTTTCGTGTGAAGAAAACTACAATATGTCTGTTCCATTATTTATGTAAGTATATAGATAAATTTACAAGTTTGTGTATTTGTGTGTACATATGTGTATGTGTGTGTGTGTGTGTAAATGTTTGTTCATATACATACATATATGTGTATATACATATATAGATTGCTAGATGTTTGTTCATATATATTAGACACACACATACATATGTTTTAGATAGTTTCAAAAGAAGCGTGAAAGGAAGATATAAATATGTATAAATATAAGAAAGCTATTTTAATTTCAATTACTTTTTCAGTAATTTGAATTTTTTTTTCTCAGCTCATTATTTAAAATATATCGTTTGGTATACATTAGCAAAATATCATTCTAATGGCAATAAATATGTAAACACCATAAATTGGGAAGAACATTGCAGATAACTCGTTGGACAGAACAGTAAAGTGAACATCTGAAGGTGTTAGGTCTAATCGCTGAAATGTTGATCAGGTTCACATTTGTACCAGAAATCAAAATTATAATAGTTTGCTAGACTTACCGAGGGAATGTGACTGAAGGGGAAGTTCTACTCACACGCACACACACACACACACACACATATATATATATATATATATGTATATATATATATATATGTATGTATATATATATATATATATGTATATATATGTATA
>NC_068992.1:28912332-28918751 GCF_001194135.2 Octopus bimaculoides | reverse complement strand
TATATACATATATTATATATATATATAAATATATATATTACATATATGTATATATACACATATATATATCTATATATATAAATATATATACATATATATATATGTACATATAGCCGAAATTGCAAAGATAATCTGGAACTCGACTGAGGAAAGTAAACTCCGAATGACCCGTCCTTGTTTTCTGAGTATCGTCTACCTGGATGTTTTGTTGTCCATAAGGCGCAAGCAACAGATGGACCGTCTGACCAGTGGAATGTGTCCTTTCCACAGAAAGCAAGAAAGTAAGCGATCTTGTCCGGCCAAATGTGGGCTGAGGCAAGGCACAACGGTCAGGCGATAAGTTATTAAAGAGGATGTGAGCTTTCGCCACCTTTGCTCGACCATTTAGGGATAATTTCCTCTCGGCACATTTCTGAGTGAGATTGGCCACCCTACTTTTAAGCCCAAGCCAGTTCTTGTCTACCTAGCGATCCGGGCCAACCCAAACACCAAGCAATTCACTGGTCCTTCTGTTCATCGACCTACTATGTCGTTCGTTGACAATGTGTTGCCTTTCTAGTTGCCGAGTCACAAACCTATCGACTTGTTCGGATTTATCTTAGCTCCTACCACCACCTCGTATGCTTTTAAAATGGAATCGACAACCTGAACTTCCACAGTATCTGATAGCATGACCACGATGTCATCTACATATGGTGATACAGTTCACTCACTTCACAGTTCGAAGAAGATTCCTCTCAAGAGTTATTAGCTTTTGCAGCAAAGGCTTGTGTACCAGAATGTATAGAAGAAGAATTGCATTTATAAAATAAGGTAATACGGGCACCGTTTTTTCTTCCAACAATATTCTTCTAATTTATTTTCTGGAATTCATCTTTTTAATACTCGCGCAAATGCACATACAAAAACTGAACATACATGCATACATTCATATGTATGTGTGTATGTATGTATGTATGTATGTATGTATGTATGTATAGATAGATAGATAGATAGATAGATAGATAGATAGATAGATAGATAGATAGATAGATAGATAGATAGACTCGCACACATATGCATATCAATATATATGTATGGGTGGATGTATGCATATACGCAGGGTAGTAGCGGCGGCGAATGCAGCGGCGGCGAATGCAGCGGCGGCGAATGCAGCGGCGGCGAATGCAGCGGCGGCGAATGCAGCGGCGGCGAATGCAGCGGCGGCGAATGCAGCGGCGGCGAATGCAGCGGCGGCGAATGCAGCGGCGGCGAATGCAGCGGCGGCGAATGCTGCTTGTGGCGGCGGCCGTGACGCTTGTTCTCCATCGTTTGACGGTGAGAACTCAGATATTCGATCAAGCGATTTACCTGCTACTGAACACTCCACACATATATGTATACATAACAATTCTCAAACAGAATCAACGTGACGAAGCGAACTAGAAGGATGTACCTTCCTCAGAAAACCAAAATAATGATAAGATCTATAGAATGATAACCGTTGTGTGTGTTTGAGCTCTGAGTGAAAGGAGAGGGTTGGCATGTGGATTAGAAAGTTACAGTGTGAGTTGATTCCTTCAAAGGAGGAATTTGTTCGATATATCAAGGCTCATGTCTCCTCACAGCACAATAATTTATTTTACCATATTTATAAATCGGATACGTTTTATGTTCCTCCAGTGCAATATAGCGATATAGCGATAGAGAAAATGTTTTGTGTTATTTAGTACACTTCTTTTACCTTCAGTGTTCAAATTCCCCAGGTGCTAACTTTTCCTTTTATCTTTGCATGCTTATACCTGTATGCATACGTACATGTATGTATGTATGTATATGTGTATGTATGTATGTATGTATGTATGCATGTATGTATGTACGTATGTATGTATGTGTGTGTATGCGTGTATGCATGTATACATATATGTATGTATTTATGTATGAATGTCATTATTCAGTTCTATTTCAAGATTTCTCGCCCATAGAGAAAGAGCTGGTTTCTAACCTAGATCCAAGGTTTCTTCGTTGAAATTTCTACAATATCAACAGGGTATTTTTGTATGTATGTATGTATGTATGTATGTATGTATCTATCTATCTATATGTGCAAATTTGTATGTTTTGTTTTATGTATATATTTTCATGCATATAGTTGCATATCTAGACATGTTCATTTATTCTTAAATGGTAAACCTCACAGTTCCAGCTATGGTGTGGATTTGTAGTCTTCGAATCAGCTTTCTCCTTTCTGGTTTTGAGAAGCCTAATCTCTCAAGCCTGGTATTTAGGCAGTGTGTTACATATTCCAGTGCCCCAATAATTACAGGTATAAACCTGACCTTTTAATCTGGATACAGTAGCTGTAGATTCCTCAATAGTTCAGCGTAGGTATTTTCTTTCAAGATTGATCTTTAGCTTTATGTTAACATCCACTGGGTAGCTGATTTCTACAACTGTACACACTTTCTCTTCTCTACGTATGTATGTATGTATGTTTGTATGTATGTATGTATGTATGTATGTAAGCATGTATGTACGTATGACAGGCGATTGACTGTAGATCAAATAGTCAATGCTATTAACATAACCCGTGGGAGAGTTGAGAATATTCTGCACAATGACGAAGGTTTCTGTTTGGTGGGTGCCACGTCTTTCGACACCTGATCAAAAGCGCATCAGCCTGATCACATCATGGAAAAATCTAACTTTCTTTGGGGCAGATTCAGATGGTTTCCTTGAATGTTTCTAAGCCAGGATGAGTGTTGGCTTTATGACTTTGAGCCAGAGACAAGGAAGACAAGGAGTCAGTCCATGCAGTGAAAACACGCCTACTCACTTGTTACAAAAACGACTAAGATCGTTTCATCTGCAGGGAAGGTGATGGCTTCAGTGTCTTAGGATATAAAAAATATCGTGTTTGTTCACTATGTTCAAAAGGGCCACACATCAATGGTGAGTACCATGCTAACTTGTTGAAGCAGTTACGAAAGGCAATCAAGACCAAACGCACAGGGAAAGTGATGAAAGGTGTCTTGGTTCGTGACGACAATGCACCAGCATACGTGTCTTTGGTTTCAGTGGCTGCTGTGCGCGACTGTGGCTTCGAACTGGTTGAGCAGCCACCGTATTCTCCTGATTTTGCCCCATCTGACTATCATTTGTTCCGATGCTGGGAACCAGTATCACAGTAATGACGTCATATCTGTTGTGGATGACTTGTTTGACCAACAGCATGAAAGCTAGCTTTTTCACCGATGGAATCCAAGCACTGTAACACCAATAGAAGAATTGAGTGAGCCGCAAGGGTGACTATGTTGAAAACTAGACTTCATTTGGTTGCATTCTATGAGAGTATCTTAATCAGCCTATGAACTTTCAGCCGACCATCTTATGTATGTATGTATGTGTGTATGTATGTATGTATGTATGTATGTATGCATGCATGCGTGCATGTATGTATGTATGTATTTATAACATTTACCTGTGTTGTTTTACATTGGTTATACCGTGCCCTAATTCTGCCGTACAACCGAAAGGCCATTACCTGTGCACATATAATGATATTGGGTCATCCCATAAATAATGCGGTTTTTTATACTTCTTTTATTTTCGAAATTAAGATAAACTAAGTTCTTTTTTAACCTAAAATATTCTCGCCTTCATTTTCTATAATGCTCTTCCATCTATCTGGTAGACGTACAAGGCCCCTCTTCCAAAATTCACATGTCCGTGACGAAAAATACGCCTCCAGTACCGTTCTGACTTCGTCTACAGAATTCATTTTTTTTCCATCGAAGAGATTTTGAAGACTGCGAAATAAATAATAATTACATGAGGCAATGTCGGGCGAATATGGTGGGTGGGCATCGTTTCCCATTCAAACTACTCCAGCCTTTGGAATGTTATTCTCGCTGTATGTAGCTGAGCATTATCCTGATGGAAGAACACCTTTCGTCTTGAAACCAAAGATGGTCGTTTTTCTTCTAGCGCTAACTTAAGCCTCTCAAGCTGCTCGCAGTAGATCTTTGTTCTCGTTTGGTTTGGGTTTAAAAGCTCAAATTGGACTCAACCTTTCATATCCCTCAAACAGATAACAACACCTTACGTGGATGAAGACCTGCTTTAGCATGAGGTACCAGTATTTTTCCTTTCCCTACCCACTGTCTTCGGCGCTTGATATTTTTATAGAGAACCCCTTTCTCGTCACCAGTCACTATTCGGTCCAAAAAAAGGTTCATTCATGAGATGCGACTGCAAAAAGGAACATACATTCACTCTCTACGCGTGATTAGACTCGGAAAGCTTGTGAGGAAACCATTGACCCAATTTGTTGACTTTTCTGATGGCATGCAGGTGTTGATGAATGGTTGAATGACCAAATGCAAGCTTCTCTGCTAGTTCCTTAACAGTTACAATGGGATTTTATTCCACCAGGTTTTGCAGGGCGTCCTCGTCGAGCTCTACAGCTGAAACAAGAAAAAGAGTAATATGTCTATACGTATGCATGTACGTATGTATGTACGTATGTATGTATGTATGTATGTATGTATTTTTGTGTTTGTGTCTTTGTGTCTATGTTTGTTTCCACCACCATCGTTTGACAACCGATGTTGGTGTGTTTACGTCCCCGTAACTTAGCGGTTCGGACAAAGAGGCTGATAGAATAAGTACTAGACTTTCCGAACAAGTATGCCCTGGGGCTGATTTGTTTGATTAAAACCTTTCAAGGCGGTGCTCAAGTCAAATGTCTGAAACAAGTAAAAGAATAAAAGAATAAAAAAGAATCTCAACTATTTTGTGTTTGTGTGTGTGTGTGTGTGTGTGTGTGTGTGTGTGTTGAAATACAGCCCAAAATGATGCGGTGGTTTGACGTTATCAACTCCATTCGCTGCCATAATTTTTTTTTTCAGGGGAGGTAACTTACACATAATAATGGAGGAGTTATTGAAACTGTTCTTTAAACATTTTCGATTTTTTTTTTTTTTTTTTTTTTTTTGCAGATATATATTCTCACGATTTCATTTATTTACCATTATTTTACATTTATTTTTACATTTCAGGGATCTTTTTTAAAACGGGGGCCACATTTTTCATTAATGTTTTACGTAGTGTTTTTGGTACGGAAAGACTTTCAAACTTCGTATACTTATCTATTTTGTGTTATAGAACAGAAAAATATTTTTGTATTCGAATTTATTTCATGTAAAAAATTGTCTTATTTCGATAATTTCAACCAATCACTGACGTCCATTCAGTCGATATACATTAAGTGCCGACTACATAAACAAACGTGCCTCCTTTTGTAGTGCTTTTGGACCAGCTTGCTACATTCACTCACAATATGTCAGATTATTTCGTTTCTGTTTCCACACATCCTACAAAGAGGCGATTCGCTACTCTTATCTATTTGAAACTTGGTGTAATTAGTCCTCAGAGCTTGATCCCGGGCGCTGCATTTCAATGCCTCGGTGCATCCTTTCAGGTCACTTTTTTTTAGCCATCTCCAAGTGTTGATCTTGTCTTTGCCTTCGATTTTTCTGAGGTATTGCCCATATAGTGATTTCCTTTTCTAATTGTTTACTCTTCTTTCTTCATCTTGTTTCTTAAATATGTTTGTGGATGCATCACATTTTCGGTAGGTATTGTATTGTTAATTCTAACAGCGGCAAGCAAGGATTCACTCTGCTGTTTGATGTGCCATCATTATTGTCATTATTATTGAATACAGACAGAATGTTCTTTCACGTAAATACGTACTGGGAATTAACATAAACACCTTTAAAGCGATTGCGATTATTGTAGGGTACTTCATTAATAATTCAGTCAAATTTTACTCCCAATTTTCAGCACAGTGTGAATTGCACTTGAACTCAGAACGTAAAACCAGAAGAAATGCCGTTAAGCACATTGTCCGGCGTACTAACAACTCTGCCAGCCCACCGCTTTATGCTATTTCACAAATGATAGAACAGAATGTATAATGTCAGTTCTACGTGTTAGAATTTCGATTGTAATGTCGATTCGTTGTAATGTCTATTTGCTATTCCTTTTCTTTCTTTGAAATGATGCTTGAGTTTAACCAGTCTATAAATGAGTTTTGAATCCAACGACAGCATACATTTTCAGCTGGAAAATATTCTGTTGCCGATTTACACATTGCAGATAAATGTTAATAATAATAATAATAATAATAATAATAATAATAATAATAATAATAATAATAATAATAATAATAATAATAATAATCCTTTCTTCTATAGGCACAAGGCCTGAAATTTGGGTGAGGATTATTATTATTATTATTCAGTAGTTTTATTTTTATAACGTGCTTTCACTTCACTACCGAGCGCAGCTCTGTGCGCCTTGGGTATGTGCTGTGGTTTGCTGTGGTGCTCTTATGTTTACTGTATTGAAAGTGTTTTGCGTAGAATGTGTGCAGT
>NC_068992.1:28908346-28909840 GCF_001194135.2 Octopus bimaculoides | reverse complement strand
AGATTTCTGGAAATTATCCATAGGTCCAGGCTTGAAAATTCTCCGGAACAAAGCAGCCAACTCGTTCTTGTCGACGACCATCTCGAACAGGTAGTGCTCCTCGGTAGCACTGCCAGGCCAAGGATCTCTGGAAATTATCCATAGGCCCAGGCTTGAAAATTCTCCGGAACAAAGCAGCCAACTCGTTCTTGTCGACGACCAGAGTCTCTCCGAGAACGTCGTCGCACTTACCCGCCACTAACCGTCTATAGAACGCCATAGTGGAATTTCCACCGACCGCATTGCCCAACTGATAGAGGAGTGTGAGCGTCTGACGACACTCTAGATGCCAGGCGCCCTTCCTCTGTTTACATTTGATCCAGGACTGCAGCTCAATCAAGAGACAAGCTGTGAGAAATCGCATCTGGCAAATGGCAACTACATCTGCTCACCGTCTAGGAAACGCAGACGCCGCAGCCTGAGCACATGCGTGCGCATCAATAGCCACAGCATGCCCAGCCCTCCATCTAGCGGGTGTTGACGGCAAATAAAGCATTTGACCAGTGGAACGCGCCCCTTCCACAGAAAGCGGAATAGTAGGCGCTCCAGTGGTGTGTGCGAAGTGGTGATGTTGCGGTGATGCTGACGATGCTGATGGAGATGCTGTTGTTGCTGTTGTTGACGGTGCTGGTGTGGTTGTTTATGAGGAAGGTGTTTGTATGTTTGCTTTATCGTGTGTCTGCTCACTGTCATCATATCTGCCAGATTTTTTGTTTCAGTTGGTAAATTTTTGTCACTTTTTTTTTCTTAGATCTGGCGACTTATTGCCATTTAGGTCCTTCTTCCTCCCACTCTGCGCAGGACATGTCTGATGAGTGTTCGGGGAAGGGTAGAGGCAAATCTTGTGGGGCCTTTCGGTTGTGTTTTGTTGGTAAGGTTGTTGTTGTTTTGGGGGTGCTGATACTGTTGTTTCGTTGCTGTTTGGTGCTTGGAAAGCATAGACGTGAGTGAGTAGTTTATTTTGTTTGCTGTTGTTGCTGCTACTGCTGCTGCTTCTGCTGCTGCTCCTGTTGCTGTCGATGTTGCTGTGATTGGTGTTACTGCTGCTACTGCTGCTATTGTTTGCGATCCTCCAGTGGCCACCTGCTTCTACTGGTACTGTTGCTGTTGCTTTTGTTGTTGTTGTTGGCGGTGTGTTGGAGGTGTCTGCAGCAGTGTTTTTCTCTTTTGATTGTCTAGAGAGGAAAGCCTTTAAGTTGTTTGTTCGGCCACAAATGTGGCATCTAGGCTTTCTGCCCTCTACCGCTACAAATAACTTTGAACCTCCAGGAAGCTCAATGAGATCTGGAATCTCTTGTGCAGTTACAAAATCCACATGCAATAAGATTTCCGTCCCTGTACCATACCAATTTTCTTCTTTATGTCTCTGTATTTCAAAAAATTTACATCTCTCCTCTATGCTGTACAACACGGCCGCTGCCAGTAAGGAGATGACTATTTCTGGTGGCACCTGAA
>NC_068992.1:28906968-28907748 GCF_001194135.2 Octopus bimaculoides | reverse complement strand
AAATTATGAAAATTTGAGTCATTAAAACTCAAAATTTACTCTTAAAGGGCGAAGTTTTGCCACTTCAGCTAGCCCTGCTTGTGGCGAGCTGGATTACAAAGACAACAGTTCAACAAAATTTGGAAAAACAGACCTCCGAGCACGCGGTCGACAGCTCCAGACACTAATAATCATTATTATTATCATTATTATTAATTATTATTATTATCATTATTATTATTATTATTATTATTATTATTATTATTATTATTATTATTATTATAAAAATGTTTTGTCTTGGTATAAAAGATGGGCTACAGCAAATATTCTGCTCAATACCACAGATTTGCTTGTCAGTTGTCTGACCTTAACTAGTTGAACATGTCCCTTAATGGCTGACAATTTTTGCATCTCTGCTCACGAGCAGAAGTAGTGAGCAAGCATCATAGCCATGTGTTGAGAGGAGTTCTTTGGGGTTTGGCTAATTCACCTTTGGAAACATGGGTGTTTTGTTCATCATCCTTAAACAAACCTTATTCAGGGACCTTTTGAGCGAGATGGGCTACTCAACCTGAAGAAAATTTTAACTGGGCCCCACCTGCGAGGTCATGCGCTGTTTATCTTGATATGAGATCACCATGTCACGCACATATGGTTGTGATGCATGTGCCTAGTGTAGCCTTATCAAACGGGTAGTCATGATGGATATACTGGGCTTTGTATATTTTACCCCAGTGTCACTTTGATGGCATGCACTGCTCTCTCACTCAAGAAGAAGAAGAAGAAGAAGAAGAAGAAGAA
>NC_068992.1:28899135-28906748 GCF_001194135.2 Octopus bimaculoides | reverse complement strand
TTACATTTAGTCTTCCTATATAAACCGAATAAACTTGCCTTTAGTGTTCTTGATTTAATAACATTAAGCAATTTTATAGCATCTTCTTCTACTTCAAATTGTGAGGCACGTTTCATTACTAGTGCTTCACATTGAAAATAACAGTAGATATTTTCACCGTTCTGATATTTTGCTTTGTTTTTTTATTTCTTCTATTCTTGCAGCAAACTATAAACTTTCCCCGACATAGTTACGGCTCCATTAGTGCAAATATTTTAACGAAGTTATCACGAAATTTAATTTTTTTCTTTTTATCTTTTTTTTTTTTTCAATAATCGAATGAATTCGAGTAAATATTGCTTTTCCTTGTAGCATAGTTGTCTAAAGGCAGGCTGATTGATAAACCACCGTCAATGCCACCTTCCTCTATACAGCATACAAACTCAAGCAAAACTACTGAATAAGCAACGTCTATTAACTCATTCATTTGAAGAGAGGATGTTGAGCTCATTTTAGACTGTCTTCTTAAATCACCTTCACAAAATGTGACATTTTGTGAATACCCCTTAAAAATATGTCATTACAAAAAGGTTTATTACCTATATATTCGACATTTTTTTAATCTTCCATGCATTCCATCAGTCCTACAGGCTTTTATCAAGCTTTTTCTCTGAAATTCTGTGGTTCGCCTGATTTCACCACTCGATAACCATTCCAATGTGTGGTCACTAAATGTCACTAGATTCAAGCTACTATTACCAGCATAGTTTTGGGACTCACCGAAGTCATGGGACTGCAATAAGGCGGATTGTCAATAGGTAGATGAAGAGCTCAACTGAGCCAACAGTGCCTCTTACATTGCTGTTGAGCAGAGGAATACTAGATCAACGGTCAGGACCACGAAGCTCTATCAAGAGAATAACTGCAATGGAGCAATGATCATGCCCTATATAGTTGTGGGCTGCCTTTTGGCAAGGCATAACACCCGTTCAGTCACCCTGCCAAGGATACGGCGAAGTAATAGAACTGGCAGATTGTGAAGAGGTAGCGGAAGAGCTCAACTGAGTCAACGATGCTTCTTAATTTGATGCTGAATAGAGGACTCCTAGATCACCATGCTCTACCAAGAGAGGAACTGCAATACATCCAAAGGGGTGGCGTTCATGGTTGTGTGATCAGCTAATGAAGGATTCACTATGACTCAAGCTCCCAACTCAAATTTATAATAATGGAATTGGATGGCGACAGAGTCATGGAAATCCATGAAAGCAGCGAAAAAAATAACTTAAAACTTTTCCACATCTCTCTTTCCTCTATCCACATTCAACAAACAATTCAAACTTAATTCAATCTTATAAGCGGTCCATGTGAAACCGTAAGCAACTATGGTTTTATCATTTTTTATTCTTATTTTTACTTTAGCCATTTTGTTGTTTCCATATTGGTTACAAAGATGAAGTCGCTGTTAAGTTCAAACTGCTTTGGTTCCACCTATAACCACTTATTTTAATTTATTTTTGGCCCTTTATCTATTGGGTATGTAGAATGTAATTTATCAACTATTGAAAATTATAATTACTTGCTCAAAAATGTTTATATTCGCCGCACTCTCTTTACGAAAATCACTAAACTACTTAATATCGCAACTACGCACTATTATTAACTACTTTATGTATATTGTATATTTTTACCTAAACTGGAAGCGGTTGAAAATTGTCGCTTAGTAAAAGCTTGGGTTACCAAATTTTACCGGTACAGCAGAAAATATCAATACTAAATGTTCTTAAAACAACACTAAATACGTGTTATTCAAGAAATTAGAATAAAAATTTCGTATAAAATTCTTTTTAAATTTGGCACAAGGTCAGCAGTTTTGAGGGTCAAGGAAAGTCTCAGACAATGATATGGGTTTGGAAGGTAGGAGGAAGAGAAGGGATTATATTGTCGAGTGGGGAGAAAGCAATGTCCTGAGTGTGTATACGTGCGTTCATTGTTTATTAAAGTATGCATACCTGTGTATACCTGTGCATACCTGTGCATAATCATAGTTTAATCATATATATAAGACGAAGACAGCCTTCGGAGTTGGGAAGTAAATCACTGAAAAGGTTGCGACGAGCGCCGAAAGAACTTTGACGAACAAAAAAGGAAACTGTGTTGAATCTGAGGTTGTGTGGGAAGATGAATGGAGGTATAACGTCACCATCATTAATGATCACTCCAAACACCATGATGTTGAATGGATGCTTGATCTTTATCACTCTCGGAACATGTTTTGGGAGCACAGCAAGCCAACGGTTATTCTGTGTGTTCACCATCTGATCCTGGCAGAAATGTTTCTGGTCTGAGAAAAACCAAAGCGTGTTTAGTTGGCGGGGATACTTGAGTTTGTTCAAAAGCTTCGGTAGCACGGCCTTTCCTCTTGTCCTTGATGGTTTGGGATAAAAAAATTGGCCTTTTCTCATCTTGTGCGAGGAATTCCGAATGCCTTCATGCACTACCCTCCTGATAAGAAACTCAGACACTCCCATGTTCCTGGCAGTGGACCTGATTGACTTGGAAAGATCGTTGTCAATCAAAGCCTGGATCTCACCAACAAATTCAGGAGTTATTTTCTTAACATAACGATCAGAGTGAGTTTTCCGAGCTGCTGCACCTTCGTAATCATCATTAGACTCATCCAACTCTTTCTGAATCTCCTGCACTGTCCTCAGATTGACACCCAAACACTCTGAATTGTTCGTATTGGAGCTTCTGGCGCGAATGCCAAGCAGTACAGAATGTCGTTTCCAAATTTCTGGCAGAGTGAACTCCATCATGGTGCTACTTTTCTTGCAGACGGTGCCCAATTGACCCTACTATGCTGTGTCGTTGACAAAATCAAAAACAAACAATGCGCATGCGCAAATTAAAAAACATAAAATAGGGAAAATTTACCCATCGCATCTCAAATACACACATATATACAGATGTGTGTGTGTGGGTGTGTGCGTGTGTGCGTGTGCGCGCGTTTCTTTTAAATCTTCCTTGTTTCGATCACTGGACTGCAGCCATGCTGCAGCACCAGCTTGAAGGGTTTTAGTCGAGCAAATCGTCCTTAGAAATTACCTTAAAAGCCTGGTACTTATTCTATCGTTCTCTTTTGCCAGACCGCTAATGTTAC
Source organism: Octopus bimaculoides (assembly GCF_001194135.2). NCBI lineage: Eukaryota > Metazoa > Mollusca > Cephalopoda > Octopoda > Octopodidae > Octopus > Octopus bimaculoides. The sequence goes on along the minus strand of NC_068992.1, from coordinate 28,903,606 downwards.
AGGGACGTAAACAAACCACTACCGGTGGTCAAGTGGTGGTGGTGGTGGTGGACAAGCGCAAATACAAGCACAAAGGTACCGGCGTTGCTTATGTTTGAAACTATATTTAAATATAACTTACCGATCGAAAACAGTCAACTAACGCCTTACCGCATTAATGTAATTTGATTCGATCTTTAACTACTTCGAATTGGCGAACGATTTACTTTCTTTTATTTTCTTTCTCTTTTTTCTTTTCTTTTCTGTTTTTTTCTGTTCGGAAAAATATAGAAGTTCTTGACGTTTCTTTGCAGATTAGGCGAGTTTCACCAGCATAAAATATTTGTTTTAAAGAACAAAAATCTTCTATTGTTTTACCAAATCCTGACATAAATTTGTGTACACGTTTTCTATCATTTGATCCACTTTTGCCTAGCAATTTGATAATATGAAGTCTTTGATTTTTCGATTTTTCAAGCTATCCCTTACTGACCGAAAATCTAGGTTATCGTCGGTTATATATTTGATTTATAATGTTTGTTTAAAATTTTTTTATTGCATTTTGACATACAACAAAGCAGACTATAGGCAATCCTTTTGAAGTTTTATCTTCTATCGAAAATGATAGGGCTTTTTTCCCATTGTTTCTGTAATCTAAATATATATGTATGATGCGTTTTAAATTCACTGAATTTCTTGCAGCCAAACTATCTTTGATTTTGCAGTCTTTTAATTGTTCTAATAAGTGCTTCATTATATTAAGCTGTTTCTAGTTTCTTCCGAACCCTTTTCAATCTGAAGTTAGTTTCTAGACAATATCGACTTTCTTGTTCGCTTTTAGTTTCACATGTGAAACCTTACTTCCTAATCTCAAAAATATTTCACAAAGCAAAAGTTTCCTTTAATGTGCGATCTGTCTTACTGTCATAAAAGTGAAAGGAAAGGAAAATGTAAGGAAAATTTTAAAAAGAAAACGGGAAGGAAACGTTGAAATTACGATGTGGTATTTCTCAATGATATACGTTAAGAGAAAATCGAAATAAATTTATCAAACAAATCCTACATAGCGCTACGGAGAAATTGTGCACATTCATACCCTGTAAACTGAAGGACAATTGAAATTGTTTATCAGCTGTGGATGTAGTGGGAGCCTGTAAATAATATATAATTAGGTTAGCTGAGGTTATCAATATACTAAGTTGCATGTGGCTGGAATTTTATTTTTCGTCTAATTGTCACCACTGAGTTAAGCTATAAGTCTCTATCATAGCATAATTTGATACATTCAGAAATACCTTAATATCTTCAATCATATCAACTTCAATCGTATCCAGCCCATGTTAAATCAAAAAACTATCACACAACAAAATACATATTATGTATCAACGAGAGAGTCCAACATAATTGCTCGGCCTGCAAGAAATAGCTGCTCATCACATCACGAAGTGCATTTGTTACTACGACAAGATATATTCGACACTTTAATTCATGTGATACAAAAGACTGGATGGCCATAGCTGGAAATCATTGGATTGTATGTCTGCTTCATCATGTTTACCTGGGACTAAACAAACACAGCCTTGGTTTTCGTTTTATTCAAAAGGAATAAACACTTTTTAGAAATCTCTCGACAAATCAAATATTTCCAGTAATGTCAACGTTAAGGTATTTATGAATACAATACATTTGTATATCGATGAACATGTGTCTGCTTTTATGTATATGAATGCACATGAAAGAAATGTACAAACATATACATAGGTGCTGTGTGGAAGCTCATCGTGTGTGTGTGTGTGTGTGTGTGTGTACGTGCTCACGCGCATAGTAATGTATGTGTGTATATGTGCTCACGCGCGTAGTGTGGGTGTGTGCTCGCGCGCGTAGTCTGTGTGTGTTTATGTTAGTCCCGCCGCCCTGCAACTTCGCAGTTCGACAATAGACATCGATAGAATAAGTAATAAGCTTAAGAATAAGTACTGTGGTCGAACTGTTCGACTAAACTCTTCCAGATGGCGCCCCAGCATGACTGAAATAAGTAAACGAAAAAATATTATGTAGTTTTCTTTCAAATAATATAATGCCGATATTACACACATACATACTGACATACATACACACACGCACACATCCATGCATATATACATACATACTGACAGACATACATACATACACACACACTCACACACATACATACATACATACTTACATCATACATACATACATACACGCAAACACATACATGCAAACATACATACGCACACACATACATACACACATAAATACTTACATACATGCACGCATACATACACAGATGCATACATACACATACATACATGCATACACACACACAAACATAGATACATACATACATATATACATACATACATGCATACACGCATACATACATACATACATACATACATACACGCATACATACATACATACATACATACATACATACATGCATACATACATACATACATACATACATACATACATACATACATATATGTAATCCCAAGGTGCAACCGCATGTGTAGGCTATGTCACGTTTCTGTGGAGGACATCACGCATGTGATTAGCAGTTGTCCTAAAACCGTCACGGTACTAGCTCCCTATGCGGGCCAATGTTGTTGCTAAAACAATTTACAATGCCACCCGCAAGTAAGACTGTGCTGAAATAAGCTTAGAAAATCCCTCTGTTATGGAATACATTCATAAACACCAACTGAAGGAAAACTGGTGGAACATTCCCATCAAAACATCTGTCAAATGTAAACATAACAGACTGGATATTGTTGTTTGGGACAAAGGGACAAAGGTATGTACCGTTATAGAGGTCAGCTGCCTTGCAGATATCTCTATGAAATTCAAAGAAAAAGAGGATATCTATGGACAACTGCTTCGAAACCTCCAGCTTCTGTATCCAGACTATGAATTCATATTCATACCAATAATAATTGGAGGACTAGGTTTTGTTAGTAAATGCTTAAAGGAGAATCTGGATAAACAGGGATTTTGTGAAAGAGAAACTGACCTGCTAATTCGTACATTACAAGTACAGTCTGTGAGTGGAACAGCAAAAATATGCAAGAATTTTCTCAAGTTCTAAATGTGAATTTCGCAAGTTCTGAATGCCTTAACTATATCCCAAAGATGGTGCCTTGTATCTTTGTCGGAAACCGGCTTCTTCCTCAGTTGAAGATTTATAATAATCAAAAAAGGACGTGACATATACATGCACACACACAAATACATACATACACATACATATATACATACATGCACACACACATACATACACACAAATACATATATACGTACATGCATACATACATACATACATACATACATACATACATACATACATATGTAGTATTACAAACTTTTCATGCTGTACATCGAACCATTTTTCCCTTCCTCTCCTTCTTTCACTCTCCCTCTCTCTCTTTCTCTCTTACACACACACAGTCATACACACATCCCCTCTCCCTCTCTTTCCCTCTTTCTCCCACTCTCTCACTCAGTCCCTCACATGCACACACAGACATACATACATGCATACATACACACACACACACACACACACATATGCATACATACATACATACACTCGCTCTCTTTCACTCTCATTCTTTTTCACGCACACACCCTCTCTCACCCACCCACTCTCTCTCCCTCTCTCTCTCTCTCTCTCTCTCTCTCTCTCTCTCTCTCTCTCTCTCTCTCTCTCTCTCTCTGCGTGTATTTACACCTCGCAAATGTATACCTATGAATAAGTACCGATAGAATAAGTACTGTGACCGATAGAATAAGTACTAGGCATCGAAAGAATAAGTCCTGGGGTCGATTTACTCGACTAAAGGCGGTGCTCCAGCATGGCCACAGTCAAATGACTGACACAAGTAAAAGAGTAAATGAGTATGTATAAATGTATGTATAATGTACGGACGTATGTATGTATGTATGTATGTATGTATGTATGTATGTATGTATGTATGTGTGTATGTATGTATGTATGTATGTATGCGAGCATGCATGTATGTACACATGCCTGCATGCACGTTTGTCTGTGTTGGCAGAATCGTTAACACGCTGGTCCAAACGCTTAGCAGCCTTTCATCTGTCCTAATGGTCTGAGTTCAAATTCCGCCGAGGTCGACTTTGCCTTTCGTCCTTTCGAGGTCAATGAAATAAATACTAGTTGAGCACTGGCCTCGAAGTAACAATTAGCCGCCACCCACAAAATATCAGGCCTTGTGCCTGGAACACAAAGAATTTATCAATTTTCCCTTTCATTTATAAAATTAATCATGTATTTTTCTTGTTTACTGAAAAAAACGGAATAGTTAACAAGGGAGGTTATTCTTCGTTCATTTTATTAGAATTATCTCCCATGCATTGTGTAGTTGCATTCTACTACTTATCGCAAGGAATTTTTCTTATACATTCCCGTACACTTTCTATTTGTTTTCTCCTTTTTTAGCTGCTT
>NC_068992.1:28889608-28898019 GCF_001194135.2 Octopus bimaculoides | reverse complement strand
TGTGTGTGTGTGTGTGTGTGTGTGTGTGTGTGTGTGTGTGTGTGTGTGTGTGTGTGTGTGTGTGTGTGTGTGTGTGTGTGTACATGGTTACCCGTTTCTGGCTCTTTATGGAACCAGAAATAGGAACCATGGCGTCGAAGCTTGTCTGCTTCAGATATACTGGGTGTCAGACAAAATGCTTAGCGGCACTTCTTCCAACTTAATGCTTTGAGTTCAAATACCACCGGGATTGACCTTGCTTTTCCTTCCTTTTGAGTCGATAATATAAGGACCGGTTTAATAATAACTGTAAACCAAGTCTATCATTATTCTGTGTAAAATACGCAGCGATTAAAAATAGCTTTCGCATTGATATGTTTCTATGCTCAACTAGCAACAGATTTCACTGTTTAAAACTGGCTCTCAATTTGACTTTGTGACGAATTGAGGATCAAATGAAGAAAACTACTAGCGCACTTCCATGAGATTTTTTTTTTAATTGTGTTTTAAAACTAAAAATTTAGAGTAACAATAATGTTTTATTCATCATACTTGTGTATAACAAAATTGTGAATAATAGGTTTTTCAAGGAAGTCAAGTAGTTTGTATGGGTTTTCAAAAGCCTTAGATTATATTTCTTAAATATCCGAGGAGGAGTACTTGAATACCCTTTGCATCGCCCTAGTGCTCTGCGGCGAAACCGTCTCATAACCAATGGCTTACATTGATATGATTGAATGTTCAGTTGGAAGTTCACCACTATGTGACTGCTATTTTTTAATCTACTCCAGAAAAGACAAAAATCAGAGTTGGCTTTGGTGGGATTTAAACTCATATCAACGAGAGTTAAACTTACTGAAGGATTTAGATAGCATGGTGAAGCCCTAAACTAGATAAAACTTGAAGACTCCTTATCGAGAAAACTACACCAGAAGAAAACATTAGGCCTTACAATTATTCTGAGGCCCCTGCGGCTTGTGAGGGCTTAAGTTCTAACTTATTTAGCTTATCCCTATATCTAGCACTGAATTGAAATCTCAAAAGCTTTTAACGAAGTCTGTGCAAATATATGTGTCTAAGAAAGGTAGATATGATTGAACTATAAGATGCAAACATTTTTCAATCGAAAATACGAAAATTCGTCAGCAGAGCCTTACAATTTGAATAGTTTTATATGATTTGCGGAGAGCAGGCATGTAAATCTCTGATTCTAGCGATCGATTTTGATATTCTTTACCCAAATGAGCTTTAAAATCTACTGAGGTTTCTTTTTTGATCATTTAAACGCCGAGAATTCAATTGCCAGTTTGCCTTTAGTTTCTCTGTTAAAGTTTCGCAAAAGACACTAAAAACAGTACCAGATCAAAAGATTTGTTGTTGATGTTCATATTTTTTTAACCTCAAGTAGACCATGATCAAGAAATCCCATAACTGAAGCCGTTCGTGCCTAGAGCTTTAGATCATTTTGAACATAATGTATCTAGGACTTCATGATCGAATATGTTGTTACTTTTTAGGGTTGTAGTGTGTGGTACGCGATAGCTTGGATTGCTACTTTCGTCAGGTCAAGCAACTAGAAAAAAGGTTTCAATACTAACTCAGTGATAATACTGTGAAAACAACTGGTAACGGCTAACTTGTGAAGCAATAGTATTAAACACGTTTAATCAGCTCTAGAGTGGATACGGTAATATTAAACATCTTCCCCGGCCATATCTGCGTTGGCTTCTGACAGTGATTCACTCACTAAAGACTGGTTTTGTCAAGTTTGCAGAATTGATTTTGTGGATGGATGGACAGACAAGTTGGTAGATAGATAGATAGATAGATAGATAGATAGATAGATAGATAGATAGATAGATAGAAACAGACAAACAGGTACAGATAGGTAGGTAGGTATCCATCCATATGAATAGGTGTGTGTGTGTGTCTGTCTGTCTGTGTGTCTGTCTGTCTGTGTGTGTGTCTGTCTGTCTGTGTGTGTGTGTGTATGAACTCAAATATATATTAACAGCTTAGAATTATATTACCTAATATATAGGAAACGCCATGTGAAATGCTACAGGGTAAAAATATCTCTCCAAAGGTCATGATAAGAATCCAACAACGCATTTCCTATTGATATAATAACCATTTGAAACATTGAACTTTGTCGTCATCTTATGTGCGTGTGTGTGCGTGTGTATGCGTGTGCATGTATCTGTGTGCGTGTGCGCGCAGGAATTTGTGTGTGAGTGTGTGCGTGTGTGTGTACGTGCGTGCGGCTTACGTCGTACGAATTTAGAAATTTCGAGAGACACGAAAATAAATTGTTTTAACAGTAGAACTCGAAGTAGGTAAAGCTATCCATAATTCTTTCTAATATAGGCACAAGGTCTGAAATTTTGTTGGGTAGGGGTCTAGTCTATTAAATTGACCCAAGAATTCAGCTGGTTCTTTATTTTATTGACTACGAAGGATGAGGACAGCGTCGACCTCGAAGGAATTTGAACTCAAGACGTTAAGCCAGAAGAAATATCATTAAGCATTTTGTCCGGTACCCTATCAGTTCTGCCAGCTCGCCGCATTTAGCAAATGGACAGCAGTTTTAGGGAAAGGACTAAGTCGATTATATCGTTCCCAGTTTTTGATAGGAACTTTATTTTATCGAACCCAAAAGCAAATATAAAGTTAGATGGACAGTGTGTTGTGTTGCGTGCACAACACAAAGGAAACTGAAGAATTTTTCCAGTCCATTCTTTGATGCCATCAGTTCACAAACGTCTTTGACGGTTTCTTGCTGTCTTCTCCTCAACACTTCCTGTCAAGATAATCTTGGACAATGACTCGTGGCGCATAAATATCCCAAATAAATTTGTGGACTTGATTCTCGATACTAGGTGTCTTTAGGCTTTTAACATTCCTAGTACTGTAGAGTTTGTTGCTCTGTTCTACCTGCTTATTTTCCCTAGTCAGTGAAATATCCACATCTCAAAGGTATCTGTCTTCTTCATTGCTCCGTACATAGTTCAAGTTTCTGCCCGATAGAGGACAATATATATAATATAACAGTTAAGTAGCTTCAGTTTTTTGTGCTGAGTTATGCTTTTTAAAATAAAGATATATTTTATTCTTATAAATGTAGTTTTAGCTTTATTTATTCTAAAAACATCTTCTACACAGCGATTTTGCTGATTTATTATTTGTCCTAAAAACTTCAGGTGTTTTTGTTGTTTTGTTCTGTTTTTTTACTTGTTCAAAATTCTCTCCATCTACGTACTTTGTATTTGCTTCCTTTTGTTCCGTCTTACAAGTGTAAGGAGGCGACCGTGCGAACTCAAAAGGGAGAAATGGTGACGAATGGAAAAACAGAGGACTCCTTTTATTTAAACGTGTCACACGGTCAAACACAAAATAATATATCTAATGTGATGATATATATGATATGTTATACGACGATAACATAGATGACCAGTAATGAAAGACCACAACCGTATAAGATGAATAACAGAGATATTTATTATGGCGTTAAAGATGTATGTCTGTGTGTGAGTGTGAATGCGACATATAAGAACATAATCAAAGACAGGCCGTCGTACAAAGAAAAGTATGTATGTGAGTGATACATGTATGTGTATGTGAAATATTACAGCAGAGAAAGAGTCAATAACACGTGAGCAATTATACCAGTTCTTTAGTACACTATAGGAAAAGTTCTGTATGTGAAAGTGAGGAGATACTGAGTGTGGCAGAGCTGATCACTAGTTGTGATGTCGTGGCATCGATGCCGGGCCGTGATTCAGATGTTCGTCGCTGGCTGAGAACTCTTGTCTGTTTATTTATCGTGGTGAAGCTAAGTCACCTAACAGAATCGAAGAGAGAGATGTGTGCCGCGGAGGTTTGGTTTGGTGTACATAGTAAGTCGTGTTGGCGCTGGTGGTGTAGAGGCTGCTTGGTAGTAATCGTATTGGTCATGACGATGATGCTGGTCAGTAGTCGTAGAAACGTGTTGCTGATATGGCGACGGCTGTGGTCATCGTTGGCTGGACGAAGTTGTTGAAGTGGTCGCTGGAACTGCTGCTGCTGCTGTCGTGTGGTACACGGAACAGATCTCAAAGAGAAACTGGACCGAGACCAATTATTGGGTATGAGTTGATCTATTTATAGCGAATCATTGGCTCCCGAATGCTTCAGTTTAATACTCTATCACGTGACCTTATTAGGGGCTGTGATTGGTCAGTTTGCGTTCTGGCGGGAACGGTTCGAAGAAGTTGCCGATTCGAATAATAATCAGTCACGTGATGACAAGGAATGGGTTCTCTACTACGCTCGCATTTATTTATATTTAAATGAGAAGATTGTATGTAATGGCGATAGTAGTTTGTATCTAATGGCGAGAGGTAGTTTCACTACACAAGTAACCATCGTTTTTGTCTTTTTTACATTCATGTTTCACGATTGTCGGGTAGTGAGTGCGATAAACGGTGACGTGCTGTGTCCTTGATCAATACACTTTATTGATCAGTCAATTCAACCGGCAAAAATGTGAAGTAACTCTATTTCAAAGGGTCAGCCTTGTCACATTCTGTGTCACGCTGGATCTCCCTGAGAACTACGCTGAAGATACACGTGTCAGTGCGGTACTCAGCTACTTACACGTTAATTTCACGAGCAGGCTTTTCTGTTAATCGGATCAACTGAAAAACTCGTCGTCGTAACCGACGGAGGGCTAGTTTTTTTCACATTCATATTTAGGCCTCCCGTGTCACCGTGCTCTTTTACATCAACATTTTCTTGTAATTTCTCATTGCTGTTTGCCAATAAAGCAACATCACCAACCTCAGCAGCGCATATCCATTAGTCTATTTATAAATAAAACAGTATTGTGTACTGTTGTTTATTATTCTTGTTATTTGAACTCAAATAATAATTTCCAAAATCCCTATATGAAATTTCCTCTCTGCCAATTGTTTTATTATGGTATAAGCTAAGGTGTCGAGCTGGCAGAGTCGTTGGGGAGTCGGACAAAATGCTTAGCGGCTTTTCTTTCGGTTCTTTCTGGCTCTTTACGCTTAAATTCCACCGCGGTTGACTTTGACTTTCATTCTTTCGCGGTCGATAAAATAATATCAGTTGAACACTGGAGTCGATGTGACTTACCTCCCTCTACCTTAAAACTATGCCAAAATTTGACATCATAAAGATGGCGAACGAGCAGAATCGTTACCGCTCTGGCATTTCAAGATTTCTTTCGGCTTGTAGGCGCAGTTACCTCCCCTGACGGTAGCTGTCTAAATAGCTCACCACTAGATGGTACAGCATGTAACTTTGAGGTTTCGGTACTCAGTCCTTTCTCTTTGTCATCGCGGCAGCAGCGTGTGAGGATGTGACCTCGTTAGACGCAACAGCTAACAGACATTCAGCAGCTGTGGCGTAGGATACACAAAAGCTGAACATGGCCTTCACTTGTAAATACCTTCTATGATTATTCAGCTTGTATATATTTGTGACCTGGAGTTAAAGCATTTAAAATTTACAGCTTGGTTCTATGGATTCATTGTACAGTGTTCTTTCTGAACAGTGTCGTCATCAGATGGTTTCACCATATGAGACTACAACCATCTATAGGCACTTTACGTTCTGAGTTCAAATTCCGCCGTGGTCGACTTTACCTTTCATCATTTCAGAGTCGATAAAAAAGAAACCAGCTGAGCACTGGTGGTAGAGTCGATGTAATCGATTAGACCCTTTCCCAAAATTTCAGGCCTTGTGCTTATTAGTAGAAAGGATTATGGAGCTCCTTTAGAAACGCACCTCTCCAAGAAAATGAAATGCAATTAAAAGAAAAGTTTTGAAAATGGAAATATATATACAAAATAAATTATGTATGCAAAAATTAGAAAGATTCATCCATTTTTTAATATTTTATACTAAAAAATAAAACAAAAGGAAAACAGGCATTTGCGAATATAAACAAACAAGTCGGACGATACAAGGGGAGGTAATTTACTTTTATCAGTCAGGTATTATTAATGATACAAGGAGTCCGACGATATCGTTTGCAAATTCTTGATTGTTTTTAATCAGATCTTTTTTGACTGTGCAAACTCGTTAAGGTTAGTTGTTAGGGTTAGTTTTAGGGTTAGGGTTAAGGTTAAGGTTATTTTTAGGGTTAGGGTTAGTTTTAAGATTAGGATTAGGGTTAGGTGATGTGCACTCGTTTTGCCTTCGCCCATTTTATGATGTGATATACGACAGAAATATTTATAAAACAATAGAGTAAATATGTTAAAGACGTTTGCAAGTTTTGTTATTTTTATTTTTGTTTTCAGTTTACAGAGAAGATATGGACTGAAACATAAAAGAATAACTCAGTGGCTCGTATCATTAATAATACCTGGCTGGTAAAAGCAAATTACCTCCCCTTATATCGTCCGACGTTTGCTTATATTTGCGAGTGCCCGTTTTCCGTTTTATTTTTTTTTTTTAGAGTAAAATATTTTAAAATGGACGAATCTTTCTAATATTTTGCATACATAATTTATTTTGTATATATTTTCTATTTCCATAACTTTGTTTTTAATTGTATTTCATTTTCTTGAAGAGGTGCGTTTCTGAAGGAGCGCCAGGATTATGATAGCAGTGTAAACTCAAATTGCAACGGTAAATTTCACAGTTAACAAGGGATAAATGGGGCAAAAAAGGTTAGAAGCTTTTGCGTTATACAGAGTAAAATATATGGCAACTCGCTGACCCATTTACTCCTTTGAGTCAGTTACTATTAAACAGACCTCTGCCCCGCCCCCACACATAGATTTATAACTTTATATTGATTACTTTATTTATGCAAATGTATTTAATTGAAACACAATTATAAACAATCCGAAATTGATTTTTTTTTTTAGGGGGTGAGGGAGAGACCATTTTTGCTATTGTTCTTTGGTGAAGAGGTTTGTAGAGGTAAAGACGTGTTTATTGATCTTTTTTGCGCGAGAAAGTGTGTGTGGAGGCGTATGAATCTGAGGGTGTATATATATATAGGTACGTACGTATGTATGTATATATATGTAGAAAATATATATATACCTACGTACGTATGTATGTATGCTTGTATATATAAATGCAGGTGTGTATATATGAATATTTATGTGTATAAATCCAAATATAGATAGATAGATAGATAGATAGATAGATAGATAGATAGATAGATAGGATAAACAGACAGACATGCATACATACATACATACATACATACATACATACATACATACATACAGGAGAAACAACTTAATACGCATAAGTCGGGTTTGTATATATTTTTGTTGTTGTTAAATCCTAGATCAATACTGACCCAAGGGACCAATAACCAAAGCCAAGGCCAACCCGTCTTTTTCGTATTTAATCCATATTTATTTCAGACGTGGCGTCACGCCATGTCATCAGCTTCTATATCTAACGAATGACTAAGTGGCCTACTTGTCATATGACCTGATGTCATATTTAACACATGACCAGATGCGCTATTTGGGATGTGGTCATATTTGACATGTGACGAGAAACAACATTTGACATGTAAACGGGTGCCATATTTGACACGTAGACTGATGTTAGATCTGACATATTATCAAAGGACAAATTTCATTCCGGTACCATATCGATCGAAATGATTTATATATAAACAGTTAACTTCAATCACGTTGTGATTTATTTATAAACAACTAAAAAAAAAACACATTTCAGATTAGTACGGATAATATTAGTAAGACGCTAAGTTATTTCCCTTGTATATTTTTATTTACTTTTTTACCTCCCTAAACTTGAAGATTACCCTGCGCAGCACCTTGGGCAAGTGTATAGCTTTGTTCTGTTATACGCAAACAAACTAGTGGAGACGAGAATACATTTACCATGGGTTTATTACTTTAGGTACAATAAGTCGTCAGTTATTTCTGTATAGTTCACTCAAATTCGTTTCACGTTGGCTGTTGACATTCTTCTGTTTTCGTTCTCCCTCCGGAAGTCCTTGTTTTCCTGCTGACCAACTTTCTAGCTAGACCGCAGCGAAGTATCTGTCTTCAGTTCGTCTGCCCCGAATCCTGCCCTACAAGTGTCTTCTACTATATTCCAGTACCATCCGACCAAAGCCTTTCAAGTGATGGATTTGGTAGACAGAAACTGTGCGAAAGTTTGTCGAGTGTATGTAGATAATCTGGAACTCGACTGAGGAAAGAAAACTCCGAATGAGCCGTCCTTGTTTTCTTTGTATCGTCTATCTGGATATGTTGTTGTCCCTTTTTTGTATCACCTAACTATCTGGATGTTTTGCGTTCTTGTCCCATTTTGTATTTTATACATACATACATACATACATACATACATACACACACACACACACATACACACATATACATATATATATTGTGTGCATATATGTGTATATATATATATATATA
>NC_068992.1:28883979-28889023 GCF_001194135.2 Octopus bimaculoides | reverse complement strand
TTTGTAGGGAATCGAACCCAGAACTTTGTGACTGTGAAGCAAACTTCTTGACCACTGCTCTATACCTGAGTCAAGCAATGCAGGCTCCCTATCGGCAAATATTCCAGAAGCGCATCTCCGTTGTTTATTGAAATCGTTATTTAGCCTCGGAGCAGCATTGAAGGAAGAGATCTATAACCAAAGGTGTTCAATCCGTGACCAACCTGCCTTATATATCATAGACCATTGTAGCCAAAGTGCCATATATATATATATATATATATGTGTGTGTGTGTGTGTGTGTGTGTGTGTGTGTGTGTGTAACGATAATGTTTTTGGTTGTAGCGATGAGGGTTGCCAGTGTAACGTTTGTTAGATGAATAATGAACAGTGATCGAAGTTGTAAAGAAATATCTATTTACCGTTACTTTAATATATGCCATACCACGACGGGTAGGTTAGTGTAATAGTATAACACAGTTCGTAAAGCATGCAAGGTAAAGAAAGTTAATTTCGGCCTGTATATGTGTGTACACGTTCTCATAGTAGTATATATATAGAGAGAGAGAGAGATGGTAGTGTTACAGAGAAAAAGGAAATGAGCTAGTGAAAGTTATAGAGTCGAGGGATGTTGTGTTTCATAGTTGGCTGGTTGTAGTCTTCTTTCTCCCTCTGGTTGTCTTTTAGTGGCTGCCTGCTTGTGACCATGACTCTAGATGTCCGTTCACTTAACTAGTTGAGTTGTCAGCGACTGGTGACTAAACTAAATTTTTCTTGGGGTTTCCTTACTTTTATAACAATCCAGAAGGATAGATATATTATTGAGAACAATAGTTTTAGTTGGTGGTCTTGTTATCTCTATTCTAGCTATTAGTAGAGTAGAAGAGGTTAGGAAGGGTCAAGTGGTGAAGACATTGTTTCGGCCTCGCTAAAGGCATCTGGAAAATATTAAACTGCTAAAGTTCTGTTGCAGTGTTGATTTAAATTTGGATCGAATCCACTTCATGCATGCAAGATCCACTACACACATATATATATATATATATAGTTGGACGTAGCCATAATCCTTCACTCATTTGTTCGTTTGTGGGTGTTAAGTCCCACGTCAACCCTGATCGGTAGACCTCTGACCAAGGGCGTTCCAGTTATGACCATTTGACTAATCGTTATAGATAGATAGATAGATAGATAGATAGATAGATAGATATCTTTTACTTTTTACAGTCATTGAACTTCGGTCATGCTGGAGCACTGCTTTAAAGGCTTTAGTTGAACAAACCGACCCCAGTACTTATTTTTTTCAAATCTAGTATGTATTCTACCGGTCTCTTTTCGAACCACTTGATAACAATTGCCAAACGAGGCGAGGGCAGACACATACACAGACACACAAGCACACATATGCTCACATACACACTCACACACATTCACATACACAGACACATACACACACACACATAAATACGTGCGCGCGCGTGGCGCACACACACACATACATATATATGCATTGAGTTGGCAAAAAATGTTAGTTCGGTTTTTGTAGTCACTAAACATCAAACACCCTAATAAGTAGTTAACTTCAGTCTATCACCTGCACATGCGTACTCGTTAGATACTCAACATTTCAATACAGTTTGATGCGAACCTAAGATGATACAGGTTGTATTTTGTATGCTTGAGATCACCCTGAAAATAGAGAACCAAAACGAACATTATCAACACCTTACGCTTTTATTTTATTTTAAGAAAGCGATGAAAACCTGCAGGAAGATATGCCTTGTGCACCGAAAGTATCATAAAGTTAATGCCAATGTCATTTGGCTAATGTTGATAGAATATTTTCCACGGCTGTGTAGTAAGCAGCTTGCTTACGAACCACATGGTTCCGGGTTCATTCCCACTGCGTGGCACCTTGGGCAAGTATCTTCTACTATAGCCTCGAGCCGACCAAAGCCTTGTGAGTGGACTTGGTAGACGGAAACTGAAAGAAGCCCGTCGTATATATGTAGATATATGTGTATGTGTGTATATGTTTGTGTCTGTTTGCCCCCCCCCCTTCCAGCATCGCTTGACAACCGATGGTGATGTTTACGTCCCAGTAACTTAGCGGTTCGGCAAAAGAAACCGATAGAATAAGTACTAGGCTTCCAAAGAATAAGTCCTGGGGTCGATTTGCTCCAGCATGGCCGCAGTCAAATGATTGAAACAAGTAAAAGAGTAATATGAAAATAATATAGCGCTCACGGCAACGTTGGATGGAATAAGTTGAGCTTCTCGAACCGATCCAAATAATCAAGATGATCATATCGCAGACTACATTATTCACTGTGTCGTTTTCTACGGTAGGGAATATCTGAGTGGTTTGAGGGAGGTGTAGCTGTCATTTCTAGTATATCGTGCAAGCGTAAAGGGAGGAAGGACAATGGTTTGTGTTTTAGAACATTTGTATTTATGTATAAGTAAGTATAAGTGCGTGCTATACAGCCATATCAATATCAAAGATGAATCGATTCCAAATTTCTTCTGGTTTTAATTTTAGAGACTTTGATGTTTTACGAGACGCATTTCTTGTCGGTTTACTGAAACAGTAATCGATAAGGTGCGTGTGTGTACTTGTATGTGTGTGTGTGTAGATGTTGCTTGTATGTGTGTGTATGTAGAGGTGTGTGTAGAGGTGAATGTATGTGTTGGTGAGTGTGTATGTAGGTGTGTGTGCATGTATGTGTATGAATGCGCGCACTTCAGAAATTGGACGTGAGTGAATATGCATGCAGAGGTGTGTGAGTAGGAACGCTTGCCCCATGTGTTTTGGCGTGTGCGTACGTGTGCGTCGCGTCAGAATGTGATCGTATGAGTATGCATGCATGCATGTGTATACGAGCGTATGCCCACGTGTTTTGAGGTGTGCATATGAATATGCGCACGTCTGTGTGTGTGTGTAATATATATATATATATATATATAATACAAAGAATATATATACATGTATACACACATATATGTACATACTTACATCTACATGTGTATATACATGCATATCAGGGTACAGGACGTTAGAACAATAAACTACAGACAACGGAACGAACACATAGGAAAACGGAAAGCCCCTTGGAATATCCCTTCATCAGCTGTCCCTATTCTATCTAGACGTTTCGAAGACCAGACAGGACGTACTCTAGAATAGTCTCTTCCTGAGTAGTGGATCAACCAACTACACAGAGGATTCCAAGGTGGCAAACACAAACCAAGACAGGAAAAAATGGACAGTGAAAACAACATTCAAAAGCCGTACGGCCAATATATATATGTATACATGTATGTGTGTATATTTGTGTGTATCTGCGTGCGCGCTCGTCAAAAAGAGGACGTGTATGTAAGCATGGCTGCACGAGCGTACGCCCATGTGTATTGACCTGGGCAAATGTATGTTGAGTATGTATGAGCCTGTGTGTATGTGTGTGCGTGCATGTGTGTGTATGTGCGTGTGTGTGTATGTGTCTGTCTGTCTGTCTGTTCATACGTTTTTTGTGTGTGGAAGTGCTCATATGTATATGTGAGTATTTGCTTCTGTATGCATATCTACGTATGTGCATGCTTGTGAATAACTATGCGTGTGCATATAGACGTGTGCGAGTGTATATGTTGACGTGTGCATGTGTATAACGATGTGCATGTGTACGTTACTGTGTGTGAACGTGCGAGTGCGCATTTATGTGTTTCAACATGCGTTACCACTACGTATGTGCGTGAACGAATAGATACGTAAGCACACGCGCTTATCTCTGCGTGCGTGTGTGCGAGCGTATGTATGCGCGCGCACGTGTGCACATGTCCACGCGCGTGTATATGTCAGAGAGTGTTTGCATGTGTGAGTGCGCGTGGACGTGTGCATGTGTATGTATATGGATGTGTCTGTATATGTATGTGTGTGTACATGCTTACGTTTCAGTGAGAATGCTTGTATGTGTGTTTTGTGTGTGTCTGTGTGTGTGTGTGTGTGTGTGTGTGTGTGTTTATGTATGCGTGTATTCGTACGTTCGTGTATTATATTGATCAAGGAGTTTTAATTTTCTTTCTTCAACTCTACCACTGCTGCTGTTGTTCCGTCTTCAACGATTATTTAGCCCTAGGTCAGCCTTGACGGAGCAGACGTATGATCGGATGCATTCCAGCTGGGTCCAAACCAACCGTCTCAACTCTGTAGAGAGGGGTTTGAGTGTATGTGCGTGTGCGTGTATGTGTATGTGTTTACATGTGTATGTGTGCATGTGCGAATGTACGTATGTGTGCATTTGTGAATGTGTGTATGTGTGCATATGTGTGTATGTGTGTACATGTGTGTGTAAATGTGCATGAGTTTGTGTGAGTGTGTGTATGTGCATATGCGTGTGTGAGTATGTGTATATATGTGTTTGCATGTCTGTGTGTATGTGTGTTTACGGGTGTGTATGTGTGCATGTGTGTGTATGCGTGGCTGTGTGTATGTTTGTTTGAGGGTGTGTATGTGTGTTTGCTGGTGTGTGTGTGTGTATGCGTGCCTGTGTGTATGTGTGTGTGTGTGTGTGTGTGTGTGTGTGTGTGTGTGTGTGTGTGTGTGTGAGTGTGTGTAAATGTATGCATGCGGATATTTACGCGATGCATAGACCAAGATCGACCCACCGAGGTTGACTTTGCCTCTCATTCTTTCGGATGCGAATGGTGGATGCTATCCGAAAGGTAACAATTCGAAGCAGTTGATTCGTTAGACTACATGAAAATCGGACTGGATACCTGGTGATATTCATTCCAGCCCTTTATGTTCCGAGTTCAAATCCCGTCATGGCCCACTTAGTTGGTTAGACTTAATGCATCGTCCGGTTTAAGATCACCACCTGAATGAATCAAACCCAGGATATTTTTTTTTAACCCTGGTATTTATTCTATCGTTCTCTTTTACCGAACCAGCAAGGTTACGGGAACGTAAACATACCAACACCATTTCGCAAGCAGTGGTGGTGGAGGACAAACACAGACACAAAGACACACACACACACACACACACACACACACATGCATACATATATAT
>NC_068992.1:28878177-28879073 GCF_001194135.2 Octopus bimaculoides | reverse complement strand
TATATATTCTTACTACGCTATTAATGTGCAAATAATAATAAAAGAGAGAGAGCAAGTCTCTTGACAGACGTACGGCTTCTTGAACATTCTTCAGAGATGTACCTACATTCCTTCCCCAACCAATAGTACATATCGTATACAGGTTACATTAGGGGATATCATGGCTGTGTTTTGTAAAGGCGGTAATGGTATGATAACTGGTGTAAATGGAATAATGATAATTTTGCCTTTTATAATAATTCATAAATTTTAATTTTATTTCATAGATTATTCTATAAAGAGCAGTAACTTGATGTTTCGATTGATTAAACTGACACAATATATTTGTCTACAGAAAGAAAAAAAACATGTTGTGTTATATCTAAAAGGTAACATATGAGGTTATTGCTGAAGGTATGAATTAAATCGTAGTTAGAGGTCCACTAATATACTTTTATTCAGATTAAATTGTCTGAATAAATAATGAAATACATTAGGAGATACAGGCTGAAATTAATATAGGTGAGAAAATTAGGTTACATTAATGTATTAAAGTTAATTTTTTATGTAATATTTATATATACTGGAAATGTGATACTAAAATGATATATTACTAATAAAAGTAAGCATTCGGTATTATTAATAGATGTATATTTTATTATTAATAAATGCAGTTATACACACACAAATATATAAAATTTATATAAATATATAAATACGCATACACACACACATATAAATATATGTGTGTGGGGGTGTAGGTGTGGTGGGGGTTTATGTATGTATGTCTGCATATATATATATATATAAATATATATATATATATATATGTATATATATATATGTATATATATATGTATATATATATATATGTATATATATATATATGTATATATATATATATATGTATATATATA
>NC_068992.1:28876487-28878083 GCF_001194135.2 Octopus bimaculoides | reverse complement strand
GTATACGGTTAGATTCTAAATGCACTGGAAACAACAATTTGTATAAAAATCTCAACATATAGGTTATGTTCTTTCCAGTATAATTAGATGTTTATGAGTACACACACACACACACACACACACACACACATACAGAGATAGAGACAGAGATAGAGACAGAGAAAGAGAGCGAGAGAATTTTAAGTGTACACAGATAGATAGATAGATAGATAGATAGATAGATAGATAGATAGATAGATATGCATATATATTCATACATGTACGTATATTGGATTAGAACAATTGTTCGCACTGTTTTTTTTCAATGGCGGCATTTAAATATTTCAACACGTGATTTCGTTTCTCACGCGACATAATATGACATCTATTTTCTGAACGGTGACATTTCAACATGTCTTTCTATACGATAGCTGAGCGAATTGTTCACTTCTACTGTGTTTACGCTAAAAATGAAAATGGAAGAAAACGAAATATTTTCACCATTTGATTCACGAGAAAAAGGAAACTTAGTACAAATAGCAAAGAAGATGTGTGCAGTTTATGGTGACGATGCTGTAGCCGATGCAGCTGTTCGTAAGCGGTTCGCCAGATTCAGGAGCAAAAATTTTGATCTGGAAGACTGTGAACGTTCCAATAGGTCTACGATCGCTGACAATGCCCAAATCAAAATGCTAATCAAAATTAATCCCGGTCACATGACACAAGACATTGCTGATATACTCCACATATCTCATATGAGTGTTGTAAGGCATTTACGAAACAATTGGATACGTAAATCGCTATGACTTTTGGGTTCTTCATAATTTAACAGAAAATTTAAAAGAACGCTCACTGGTGATCAAAATGGACTGTTTACAACAATGTGGAGCGACAAAGGTCCAGGAGGAAATGAAATGAACCAACTTTAATCGATTCAAAAGCCCGTCAGCATCCGAAGAAGGTGATGCTGTGTATCTGCTAAGGCTGGAAAGGTGTCATGTATTACGAGCTCTTTCCAGAAAATCAGACGATGAATTCAAACAATTATTGTTCCCATTTAGACCGAATAAAGGAGGAAATCGATAGAAAAAAAGAACGTCTTGACTTACCCAATTCGAGAGGTATCGTGTTTCTTCAGGACAACACTCGACCTCATGTTTCCTTGGAGACCCGGCAGAAGTTGGCACAGCTTGGCTGAGATATACTACCACACCCACTGCACTTACCTGACGTTGCACCTTCCGATTACCAAAAGTCGTCTCAATGGAAAGAACTTCAATTCTTTGAAAGACTGTAAACACCACTTAGTCCACTTCATAACCCAGAAAGGTGCCAAGTTCTGGCGTGATGGGATAATGAAGCAGGATCAGAGATGGCGAATATAGTGGAACAAAATCGGATACATGTGGTCGAATAAAACGATGTCCAAATAACAAAATATTGTTTTCAATTTTACTTAAAAGACTGCACGAACTTTTGTCCCTACCTAACAGACAGATAGACAGACAGACAGGTGGGTAGGTAGATAGATAGATAGATAGATAGATAGATAGATAGATAGATAGATAGATAGATAGATAGATAGATAGATATACACATGTACACATGACTTCTTTT
>NC_068992.1:28874302-28876360 GCF_001194135.2 Octopus bimaculoides | reverse complement strand
ATATATATATATATATATATACATTTATATTCTTAGAGGTTGTATTAGATTACGATATTTACTGTTGCATATCTTCCTTGACACACATCAAACGCTATTTTACATCTACACAAATGAAATGGTAGCACATTTAAATTCGCGTATATACATACCGTCTTCGTGAGCTTTCCACACTCATTTTTTCCCCACAGGTTAGATCTTTTCCTCCCTTATTCGTTTCCTTCTCTTTTCCCTCTTATTACCCTTCCTCTAGCCTGTTTTCTCTTCTTTCTTCTCTCTTCACTTTTTCACATATTCTCTTGTCTCTTCCGCGTTCCTTTTCTTCCCATTTTTTCACACTGACCCCGATCTTGGCTTCACTTCTGAATCTTTTATCTCATTTTCCAACTGCCATTATACACCAAATCTGCCATGTAAAGAAACAGCGTAAATTCAGCAGTTTTTGTTTCTCTTTCCTTTCTTATATCCTTTTCTAAAGGGCATCTCCTAAAAAGTTTGATTCTCTTCTTATTCTGTTGGGTATTGTTTTTCATTGTACACTTCTATAAGTGTACGCTACTGTGACTCCATATGTTGTCTGTTGTTTATTTTCCCTTTGCTCCATAATCTTACTCGTTTTATTTCTATGGTTTATATGAACACGTACACACGCACGCACGCACGCGCACACACACACACACACACACACATTACGGATACACTTGGAATTCAAATCATGCCATGGTCAACTTTATCTTTTCGGGCTCGATAAAATAAAGTATCGGATATGAAGATGCAATGATGCAATCACTAGAGCGTCGAACAAGGTGCCTTGTGGTATTATTTGCCCAACTCTTTGAGTCCTGAGTTTCAGGTGAAAGATTTAATCCACCACATACCCTTTGGATGCTTTCAGTGAAGTTTTCTTTATTGCCAGTATATCGGCCAAATCAAGAAAATTTGAAAAACTGTCATTAGTAAAAAGTGACATGGAGGTTGTTTCTGCTTATCACAGTATAAGGAGATTTTTTTTCCATACTGTTGGTTAAGACTGTTTTCTGCAGTTAAAAGTAATAATATTTAGAATGGACATATCCGCTTCCTACGTTCAAATGATTAAGTAAATAAATACATTTTTAATTAAATCGTTGTGTGCCATAGACATCACAGATATATGAAACACACACACATAGATATTGACAAGATTAATGGTTGACCACAAACTGTTGAGCAGTAAATCTGCTTTTTGAAATCTTCCTTCCAATGAGAAATTTACGACGTTGTTGTATTCCTCAAAGCCGATAGCCAGGGTTTGCACATATCTTGCACAACTAACAAATGTTCTAATTTTGCAAAAGTTAAAATTACAATGAAGCAGCTGTCGAATGGCAACGTGTCTCAAAAAACAGTCTCCCAGCTGTCGTATACTTGAGTCGATCACTTGGTCAGACGACTCTCACACAAACTTGTCCTATATAATAGAATTATAGAATCCGATTCTGTATCGGCAATAAGCAACAGAAATAATTCAAACAGGAATAATAATTAAAAAATCTGTTTCAAGAAGAGCCCTTCGTTGGAGAGGAAAAATTATATCAAAATGAGAAGATATAAACTGAGAATAGTAGGAGAAAGGGGGAAGGGGAGACGGGGGTAAGATGACAAATATTAGAAGAGGGCGAGAAGAGTCAGGAAAAAAGAAAAAAGAAACGACAATAGATTTCAAAGGCAAATGAGAAAGGGAAAAGGTAACGAAAGGTAAATGTCGTACAGGTGTATACACACTCACATATATACATACATACAGGTAGGTAAGTAGATTGATTGATTGATTGATTAATAGATAGTTAAATAGAGAGGCTGACAGGTAGACAGTTAGATAGATAGACAACAGACAGACAAACAGGCAGACAGACAGATAGATAGATAACCATCTATGCATCATACTTAATGTAAACAAACTGTATATTCTGCAGTATATAAAAACAAGGACTGGTCATTCGGAGGTGAAAATTTCCATTTATGAAATCAGCGTGATGTGATTATATATATATATATATATTTATATATATATATATA
>NC_068992.1:28870843-28874229 GCF_001194135.2 Octopus bimaculoides | reverse complement strand
CATACATCACTCATGTTCCAGAGATGGCCATAGACTCTTCACACTTTCCACATTAATGTGTGATGCCGCCTCGAAGGAACGAAAACACCTTCTCATAGATAAATAAATAAATACCAACGATCGTTGTTTCAAAAGACATTACTCTTGATGACTTAGTTATGCTACTTTCACTTCGTCTTCTACAATGCCCATTCACTGCAAACCACCGATATTTACACGTTAGCATTTCCTTGAGGTAGCCATGTAACTTTTGATATTTTTTTAATGCCTTCAGAAATTAATCCGTATTATACATATTCTCTGCTTTTACTCATACAAAGTTGTGACAGTTATGCAGTTTTTACAATGCCCATTCTCTGCAAACTGCAGATATTTGTACGTTAGCACAGGGCTGTTCTTGCACCTACAAATTCAGCTGTCAACACTCTTAACTACGACTTACTCAGCAAACTACCTTCTCAAAAACGTTGTTACAGATCAGTTGACACCGTTACCGACCTGGATTAGGTTACACACTTTCCAACAGAATTTCTCAACTCCCAACATCCTCCAGGACTCCCTCACCATCAACTTCACTTAAAAGTCAGTTGCTCTGTAATCCTCCTACGCAATCTAAACGTACCCACACTATGCAATGGAAGTTGCCTTGTGGTCAAACAAATGATGGACCACGTCATTGAAGCCCAAATTATCACGGAACACGACAAAAATAACACCGTTTTTATTCCGAAAATTCCGCTAACCCCAACAGACTTCCCCCACCGTATGCGGAGATTTCAGTTCCCTTTCAAATTCAGCTTCGCCATGTCAATTAACAAAGCAGAAAGTCAGTCGCTGAAAGTTGTTGGATTGGACCTTCGAACGTCATGCTTTTCACATGGACAGTTCGACGTCGATTGTTCCAGAGTTGGCCACCCAGTCAACTTATTCATCTATGTTCCTGAAGGAAAAACCAATAATGTCGTCTACAAAGCAGCCCTACAGTAGTTACTCCTCCATTGCAATATTCACATCTACGCCAAACTGTAGCCGTTTGCAATGAGACTTCCTACAAGTATTTCATTGATATTTTGCTTCATTTCCGTGATTGCTGTTAACAGTACATTAACTTCAATGATCCTTCTTACTTCACGCACGCTCTTCACTTTTAAGCGTGCTCTGACATTCATGTTTTTTTTTTTTTTTTACATGCCATTATTCTATTTGAGTGTTTGTTATCAATGTTTTCTTTTGTTTATCATACATGACTTTCATTAAAAAAAAAAGCTTCAATGCGGTTGTGGTAGACATTACGAGTAAAATAATTACATGCTACAAAACGCTTCAGGTAAGATATTGGATTCCTAATGCCTACTGAAATTGCGATCTCATTTCATGGACTTTTATTTATTACTAAGTGCCAAATTTGTGTTCCCAAAAATGTATTCATTACCTAGGTTGCTTAATACCATATAATAAACTGCAAACGAAATTAGTAATTATACATTTTGCGTTTATCAACTTGAAACGACTTCTAACTGCGGGCTAATTCAACTTAAACCGTCCAAAGGAATGCGCCATTATGATAAATTATAAGGACACGTGTATATATATATATATATATATATATATATATATATATACCATTTCACCGACCGGTTTCGCACATTGGAGTTAGGGGGGAAACCCAACCCCAATACTCATCAAAAGGGCTAGTGTAATAAGTATGGTAAGGTCTCTCAGCTTCCGGATGTGTCACATCTGGTTTGTGGGTGATGTGAAAAACCGGAACTCAAAACTCATGTGAAAAGTTCAGAGGAGAATTTACACAGAGTTATACCTATCGCACATGAGTCGGTGGTTTTCTCATGATGTAATGGTTGTTAGCCTGCAGCGTGGGGTTGAGGCTTGGGAGTAGACTGTATGGGCTTAATGTGTAAGCCGGGAAGGAAACAGAAAATGGAGATGGGTGGCTGTTCAGTCTTCGCTTCACGTATGAACATGTACGTGTTTAAGTATGTGTGGTATGGCGAACCTTATGCTGTCTCCGGCCTATGGTGTTGGGAAGTACTGATGGTGGAAGCCCTAAAGCTTATAATTATGGTGCAGTCCACCAATATCCAAACACTTATGTCCTTTGATGTGGGCAGGATCAGAAAATTTCGCATCTGCAGTTTAGGTGAGTGCCCTGATGAAGAGAATTCGGTACTACTTAAATACAGAGATCCCGATGCACCTACGTAACCCTAAACCTAACACTAACCCTAACTCTAACTAACCCTAAAACCAACCCTAACTCTAAATCTATAACAAGTATGCCCTGTAAAAACATATCGTTACGTAGAAAACATTGTAGAAACATATCGTTATGCATGGGGACCTCTGTATTTAAGTAGTGCCGAAAACTTTTTAGTAGTGTTACACCGTACGCGTCCTCCCGAAACCATCTACATCACAACAGTCTGTGTCCGACAGCTCAGCAAACCAACTTGATTAGAGTGGAAGAAGCAGTAGTCAAAGAAGTCAGGAGAGTTGAAAATAACAAGCAAAACTGTTGAGTACAACTAAAATACAAGAACTTTAATTAAGAGGCTAATAACATTTATGGAATAATTAAACAGTTCTTTAGAGAGTTTTTAGTGAGTTCTTTCATTTGCTTCTGAAATGTGCTCTTCTTTTATTCACCAGTCTAACGATTTATTTTCTATCTTTTTTATCTCTTTTTATTTTTCCGACTCTTGTTACTTCCCGAATTCACGGTACCGTTCTGCCTTCTTTACGTTTCCAAGTTCGCTATTTTCGCAGCCAGTTCAGAACCTTCCACCGTTCACATTAACCGCCGAAACCAACTTCACACTTGACACCAAATACTGTGTCAACTGTTCCACACGAGTTTTGCCCGGCACCATCTCACACATTGACCACATGGCACCAGCTACTACATAAAAAAAACCCTCCCGTCGACTTTCATCACGTCACCCATCACACATCGTCTTCCAGCACGAACTTTAATTTCAATTAACCACTTGGGTCAAAACATAGATGGAACAGCACAAAGACATACAAAACATAGAAGAGGGAAAAAATAAAATCGAATAAAAAATGAAAATATGAAAGAATGAAAGGATGAAATGATGACTACTCGAGCTCCACACCCTAACAGTCGCAGTGAATCATTAATTACTTACAATGTTCCAAAGTCAAACACTTTTCAAAAATCAATCAAACCATGTACTCCGAGATGTTGTACTCCACTTCAGGAGGCAATGCATCTACGTATACCTCTATGAATAGATCCGCAAATTTCGGCCCGCAAACAAAACAAAATGTTCACATAAAAACCAATCAGCAACACTTTCAGCGATATTCAACAACAGCAGCATCTTTCAGCATGACCCCCCCCCCCC
>NC_068992.1:28866536-28870815 GCF_001194135.2 Octopus bimaculoides | reverse complement strand
CCCCCAGAAACAACAACAACCATTGGAGAAATCCTTTTGCGTTGCGTCTTCCAGCACGAAATAACTCGCCACGTGGGCAATAGTAGTCTTTATACTTCACCCACGAAATCATACCGCTTACGCTTTAAACAGTCACGTGACCACAAAGAATTATTCTTTTCGTCTTCGCTTGCAAAACCAGAGAGCAGTGTTCTAATTCGTGTCATATGAATGAAAAATTATCTGAATATAATTTTTTCCGTTTATAACAGTATAGTTCTTTTCTCTGCCATGCATAGCCTGATGTAAAGCTTTCACTTCTCCAGTTTTTTCTACTTAATGCTGTAATCCATGATGTTTTTTTTAACTTCCATATATGCCTATCTAGAGTTGTGACAATTCAACTCTGCTGGATATTAAAGGAAGACCCATCTGTCACACCTACATATTTCTGCACATCTGCTTGCTCACTGAGGTGTTTGATATCACCTCCACCACATATGCAATGATCTCTATGTTGCATTGGTCTTTGAGTAGATATGTGTTTTGGTCTTGAGGTTAAGATTGCAGTCACTGCCTTTGCAGGTCCTCCAACAATGTTGAGAACAATACAGTTAATGTTCTTCTTGAACACAGTTAATTTACTTGGTACAGCAAAAATATGAGAAGGTAGAGGGATTCCACTGAGATAGTATACTGAGTAAATACTGGGCAAAGTGGTTGGTGTGAAACCCTAAGATGGATATGGAAACAATAAGTGTGATTAGAGGGAAGAGACATGAGTGAGTCAGCATTGGTAGAGTTAGAATGAGTTAAGGATTGTAACCACTGTAGGATGTATGAGGTGTTAGGGAGGAATTGCAGCTTTGACGAGGGACACATCACATTCTTGAGAGTGGTTTATTCACGTTGGCCTCCACCTGGCATCCTACACTCATCTGTGGCTCCAAGTAGTTGTGTATAAGCGATGGCGGCCACATTCCAGCAAACCGCTCTGAACGATAGGCTAAACTAGATGTGGGTAGCCAACAGATATGTAACTCTAAGTGATTTAGGACTTGTCTACCAATGAATGTGAAGAGTGGATTTAGCGGATTCTGTTGAAGAAACTTTCATGGGTCAATAGAGGGGAAGGTAGCTGCAGCAATGCATTGTAGAGTACAGAAAACAAGATGAAGCATGTAAGACATTTTGGTCATTCACGGCATCTGTC
Source organism: Octopus bimaculoides (assembly GCF_001194135.2). Taxonomy (NCBI): domain Eukaryota; kingdom Metazoa; phylum Mollusca; class Cephalopoda; order Octopoda; family Octopodidae; genus Octopus; species Octopus bimaculoides. The sequence continues at coordinate 28,869,623 of NC_068992.1, read as the reverse complement.
TCCATCCTCAATCATCTTGACTTGGTCTTACCACTAGAGTGAAGATGTTCATGAACAACAGAGTGAGATTGATGGTACACAACTTTTCTTCAACAAAGTCACTGCACAAGTCATCAGTCATCCTTCATCCAGGATCACTAGATGGTCCTTATTATTCCAACGAACAAATATGATGACTTTTGGTACTTCACCCATCTTTATTTTCTGAGTTCATATTCCTCTGAGGTCAACAACCTTTCATTATTTCAGGGTCGATAAAATAAGAACCAGTTGAATATTGAGGTCAATGTAATCAACTTAGACCTTCCCCCCAAAGTGCAGGCCATGTGTCAAAATTTGAAGTCAATAAGCAGCATTTCATTTGTCTTTACATTCTGACTTCAAATTCCAGTGGGGTTGATTTTGCCTTTTATCCTTTCAGGGTCAATAACATAAGTACCAGTTGCATACTGGGGTTGATGTAATCAACTTAGTCCTTCTACCAAACTTGCTGGCTGTGTGCCAAGATTTGAAATCATTCTTTTACTCTTTTACTCTTTTACTTGTTTCAGTCATTTTGACTGCGGCCATGCTGGAGCACCGCCTTTAGTCGAGCAAATTGACCCCAGGACTTATTCTTTGTAAGCCTAGTACTTATTCTATCGGTCTCTTTTTGCTAAACCGCTAAGTTACGGGGACATAAACACACCAGCATCAGTTGTCAAGCAATGGTGGGGGGACAAACACAGACACACAAACACACATACATATATATATATATACATACATATATATACATATATACGACGGGCTTCTTTCAGTTTTCGTCTACCAAATCCACTCACAAGGCTTTGGTCAGCCCAAGGCTATAGGGAAAGACACTTGCCCAAGGTGCCACGCAGTGGGACTGAACCTGGAACCATGTGGTTGGTAAGCAAGCTACTTACCACACAGCCACTCCTACACCTGATTATTAATTATTTGCCCTTTATCTTTTTAAATTTATCAATCGCTGTATGTGTAGATAAGGATTCCACTTCACAACTACATGGCTTCAATTTCAAACCTACCATGAAGAACCTTAAGCAAACGCCATCTCTCATTCCCTCAAGGTGACCAAAGACTTACGAGTAAAATTTGGTAAACAGAAACTATGAGGAAGCACATTGGATCCCCGCCCCCGTTTCTGTTTATGGATGATAAATGGATTAAGTTAACACAATTGCTGGTGCCAAACTGTCTTTAATCAAGTTCTTTCTGCTACTAGAATTAAGGTCAGATCAGCAGTCTAAGAATAACTTCTTCCTTTCCTGACCCCAAGAAAAGGCCATAATAACTTCCTTTCCTCCTCCTCCTCAAACAAAGCCTTGTTAAGATAAAAAGCAACAGAAATACAAAATAGAGAATAAGTTCCATTAATGTATTTCAGTCAATTCAATTGATTATTCTTCCATTCCCAAGAAACTTTCTGGCCTTGTGACAATGGAAATGGTAACGTTATAGTTGTTGTTGTTGTTGTTGTTGTTGTTGTTATGATGTGTAGTTGCTGCTGCTGCTTCTGTTGTTGGTGTTGCTGTTGTTTTGATGGCGATGACGATGATAATGATGCCATTCTTGTTGTTGCTGCTGTTGTTGTTTTAGTGGTGGGTAGGGGCAGTGGTAGGGGTTGTGAATGTTGTCATCGCTGTTGATGCTGTTGTAGCTGCATTCTTCTTGCTGCTGCAGCTGCTGATGTTCTTGTTGCAGTTGAAGATGATGATGATGTGCTGGTGGAGGTCGTGGTGGTGCTGGTGGTTGCAACTGTTGTTGTGGTTGTTGTTGTTGTTGTTTCTTTTTTATCTTCCTTTTTTTTTTAGTTTTGCTTGTTCTTTTTTTTTCTTTCTTTGTTCAGTACTTATGGCGAAAAAACAAACATTTCAATAGGAAATTAATTCAGTAAGGCGTAATATGGCAAAAAATACAAAAAATAAATAAACAAATAAATGAAAATAAAGCTAAAAAAATGTAATAAAATCAAACATCTTTTGAAAATTTACATCAATTCAAGAATACAGTTTTGGTTTCCAGCAATCGGACACAAATATGATTTGTATTAGATTTGAAGTGAGGGAAGAAACAAATGGGAGAAATGTTGGTTAAACACATTTCATTTCCCTAATTGTCTTTTTCTTTCATATATATACATGTACACACACACACACACACACACACGCATATATGCATATATATATGTTTACATACACATGCATATATATATATATATATATATACACACACACACACATACATACATAATACATACATACATATGTGTGTCTGTATATGTGTGTGTGTGTGTATATATAGAGAGAGAGAGGGAGAGAGAGAGAAAGAGAAAGAGAGAGAGAAAGAGAGAGAGAGAGAGAGAGAAATAGAGAGAGGGAGAGAAAGAGAGAGAGAGAGAAAGAGAGAGAGAGAGAAAGAGAGAGAGAGAGAGACATACATGTGTGTATGTGTGTGTGTGTGTGTGTATATATATATATATATATATATATATACTAACATAGATATATGTATATACATACAGATATGTATATACTTATATCTATATTACTATATACAGTATGTATACTAATGTAGTACCTGTCAAAAGTTGCAAGGTTTACATCTACTTCTTTTCAGTAGTATTTTCATATTTCTGCTTCAAGTTGTCCTCCATTTTTTCTTGTGTTACTAGTTATCATTTTCTACCACTTCTTTTCTCCAATTCAGGCTGATCATTGACTTCTTGCGACAATTTTCACCTTCTTTATTGCACTCAGGAATCAAGTAGTTTCTCTGTGATTGAGAACTTCACTGTCTGTTCGACTTGCAAACCTGTTGTGTTCTGGATGGTAGATTCTCCATTTTCTGACTTTTGATACTCTCATGCCCTCACTTTCTTTCATTATTCATTTTCTCTCTCTCTTTCTCTCTCTCTCTCTATATATATATCGCTCACTAAATGGATTACTATTCTGTGGATCCTACTAATAACAGAAAAGTAAACTATACACACACACACACACACACACACACACACACACACATACATATATACATACATACATACATACATACATACATACA
>NC_068992.1:28860292-28864077 GCF_001194135.2 Octopus bimaculoides | reverse complement strand
TATATATATATATATATATATATATATATCTGTGGCACTCCGTCGGTTACAAGGATGAGGGTTCCAGTTGATCCGATCGACGGAACAGCCTGCTCATGAAATCAACTTGCAAGTTGCTGAGCAATCCACAGACTCGTGTACCCTTAACGTAGTTCTCAGGGAGATTCAGTGTGACAAGAGTGTAACAAGGCTGGCCCTTTGAAATACAGGTATAACAGAAACAGGAAGAAAGAGTGAGAGAAAGTTGTGGTGAAAGAGTACAGCAGGGTTCGCCACCACTCACTGCCAGAGCCTGATAGAGCTTTTAGGTGTTTTCATTCAATAAACACTCACAACGCCCGGTCTAGAGATCGAAACCGTGATCCTATGACCACAAGTCTGCTGCTCTAACCACTGGGACATTGTGCCTCCACACACACACACACACACACCACACACACACACACACACATACACACATATATATACAGATGTTTATTTACATATATACAGATGTATATACTTATATGTATGTTAGTATATACAGTACGTATACTAGTGTAGTACCTGTCAAAGATTACAAAGTTTACATTTGCTTCTTTTCAGTAGTATTTTCATCCCACTGGATGCCAGCTCCAAGCCAGTTCCAAGCAGTCAATCATTTTGCATTCATCTGCCAATGTGCTCTGGACCGGTTTAACTTTTGCACACATCCCCAACATCTGAACATCTCTCCGGCCGAACTCTTAGCCCTTTGATATCTCCGACGCCACAAAACATTATCATAAAACCAGCCAGCAAGAGCTGTGGAGCTGTGGTGGTGTGGCGCACGGACCTCTACAAGCCTGAAGTTCTCTGCCAACTTCAAGACACCTCCTTCTATTGCCCTTTTCCCTCCAACCCCACGCCTAGCTACCAACAGACTGTGTCCTCCACTATGCTTGACTTCATCTCCTCTTCCCATCTCCCTTCCACCGCCTCCAACCTCACTGTCTGCACTCCACAAACCCCTACCATTTACTTTCTTCCCAAAATACACAAGCCCAACAACCCTGGCCGCCCCATCGTCTCCGCCTGTAACTGCTCCACAGAACTGATCTTGAAATGCCTCGATTGTGTCCTTGTCCCCCTTGTGGTTTCCCTCCCCTCCCACATCCACGATACTAACCATGCTCTCTGTCTTTTCAACTCTTTCTCCTTCCCTCGTGGCCCCTCTAAACTTCTCTTCACTCTTGATATCAAGAGGCTATATACAGTGATTCCACACAACGAAGGATTTCTTGTACTCAAACACTTCCTAGACCTTCAACCCAACCCCCAACCTGACACATTCACACTTCTTCGTCTGCCAGAACTTGTTCTCTCCCTCAACTGCTTCTTGTTTGCAGGGGAGTTTTACCAACAATTCTCGGGAGTAGCCATGGGAATGAGAATGGGCCCCAACTATGTGAACCTGTTCGTTGGCTACATTCAAGCCCAAATATTTTCAAGATTCACTGGTCCTACTCGAACTATATGGTCGTTATATTGATGGCTGTATCAGTGTAACCTCACTCTCCCATGAACAACTAGATTCCTTCCATTCTTTTGTCCAATCCTTCCATCCTACGCTCAAATTCTCCTGCACTTTTTCCAACACTTCCATAACATTTCTCAACATTTCGGTCGATATACACAACTCCGCTGTCACTCCCTCCATCCACTACAAACACACCAACTCTAACTCATACCTCAACTTCTCCTCCTCCCACCCTCTCAAGCTCTCTGTCCCCTACTCCCAATTCCTCCTTCTGCACAGGCTCTGCAGTTACAACCATGACTTTAAGACTAAGTCTCAACTCATGGCTTGCCACTTCATCCGTCATGGATATCCCCTCACCACTATCCACACAGCCTTTGCCAGAGCATGTTCCATGGACTGTGCCTCTGCTTACTCTCCCCGAACCCACCATTGCTCATTTCCTGTTTCCCCTCACCTACCACCCCTCCACCATGTCCCTCCAACGCACCATTCTCAAAGCCTTCCAGTGACTCCAGTCCAACCTCTCCACTTCGCACATCTTCCCCAACCTACTCCTTCCCTCCTTCAAATGAGCCCACAACCTACATGACCTCCTGGTCCACAATTTCTTTCCTAACCTCACCTCTCAAGCTGGCTTGTTCCCCTTCTCCCACCCATGCTGTTGCACCTGCCACGGCCACTCCAGCACCACCATCCTCACAGGCACCCATCATCATCCCTATCATATCACTGACTCATCTACCTGCACTTCTAGCAATGTCATTTACTGCAACTCCTGCTCTTTCTGCCCTTCTCTGTACATCAGTCAAGCGGGACGCTGCTAGGCTGACCGGTTTGCAGAGCACCTCCAAAACATTAGACTCAGCAATGACACCCTGGTCTCATGCCATTTCTGCTTTACCGGTCATTTATTACAACACCTGTCTGTGTTTAGATTGTCTTTGCACAGGGGCCATCCGGACTCCCACCTTTGCTATGAATAGGAATTAATCTTCCCTCTTAATCAGCCAGTTCCAGCAACAACACCACATCAGCCACATTGAGACTTGCCCAGGTTCCAACACTTCACTGTTTGTGAATTACTTCACCATGGATCAAGAGCGAATATACAACCTGTAAGAACTCCTGTAACAAGTGACCCAGGCAGCAGCATCACAGCCACGACTTCACATATGATATGTACCTCCATCCAGCTCTGCATCATGGCCGTGACTTCTTGATACAGTATTTCAACTACCATGTACAATTGACTACGTTCTGGTATTCTCATTCTTGTGTCTATGAACTTCTCACTTTGATGGCCATAGACTTCTTCACTGTTCTCTTCATTGCCATTCTTATATGTTCTTCACACACACATACATCTATGCTTACACACACACATACATTTTGTTCTCATTCTGTATACATGATGCACACACAGACACACAGGTTTACACATCAATAAATCTTCTCTTAACCACTCTACTCGATTGTGTCTCCTTTTTCTCTCTGGCACTTACATGTACTATTCAAAAGGAGCCATTCTTGTCACCTAACACTGCACGGTCTTTACATACATACATACATACATACATACATATATATATATATATATGAAAAATATAATTGTCACTCAATGCAGCTAAGACACCTACATTGCTAGGAATAAGAGCTAAAAAGCTCTAATGTTGTAAGAAAAGCACATAAATGTATGCTCACAGGGGCTGCAAACACTCAAACACCAACTTGAGAATTCCTTGAATGATTGCAGCCCCTGTGAACATATATGTATACACTTATGTGCTTTTCCTACAGCATTAGAATATTTTAGCTCCTATTTCTGGCAATGTAGGTGCCTTGACACTTTTAGTCACTTTGAGTAACAATTATATTTTTCCTTTATGGTATCACATTGTGCGTGGCTGTTCATATTAATTTTTATATATACACACACACACATATATATATTATCTGAAGTGTACAGTATTATATGTCCATTATAGCCAGTCTGACCAATGTTGTATAGTGAGGAAAAAGCTAAGTTTTTATAAGGAGCTGTAGGTTCAAAACTGGGTTGAGAATAGGCTATCTCACATGATCGTATTTAGAAGCTCCAATTAGTTATATACAGCAAATTGGAGTGACAGAGTAAGAAATAAATTGCACCAATACCAACCAGTCAGAGTAGTGGACATATCAGGGTCCAAATATCGGCCAAAGGCTAGCTGTTAGCTGCTACATTCGAATGTATGTATATATAATAAAGGGAGAGGGGAATTTCATCCGCGTCTATGCTACATAT
>NC_068992.1:28855979-28859127 GCF_001194135.2 Octopus bimaculoides | reverse complement strand
GGAACTCATCTTCATAAACAACATGAATTTTTGATTTACCCATGGGTTCACAAAAATTGATTTACAAGAGAAAACTCGCAATATAGTCAGACACCATGAATTGCATTTAGAAAAGTGATGCTGTAACTCTTCAATGTTGTAAAACAAAGAATTGTCAGGATAAAACATTAGTTAACAAATGTCAAACTTGGTGCATAAGAAAATTGGATATTTCATTCTTAATGACCTGATATATATGTGTGTGTGTGTGTGTGTGTGTGTGTGTGTGTGTGTGTGTGTGTGTGCACATTTACGTATTATGTATGTAATGTATGTATTCTTTTATTCTTTTATTCTTTAATGCATTTCAGCCTAAAAGCAATGGACATGCTGTGGCACTGCCAATATCATCACCTTTTTAACACCCACTCTTATGTGATTGGCTTTTGGTGAATGAAGGAGTTTGATATTACTATCCTCTTTTGAGTTCCTTGCCATGATGTAGGTTCACCTGGGATCTTGGTCAGCTGAAGATCAAGGTGCTTACTGAAAAACATCTACTCATGTAGATCTCAGGTTTTTTGGTAAGATATCAAATAGCTTTGGACCTTTGAATCCCAAGCTATTGCAGTACCTAACCCTCACTCTAGACAGGATGGGTGGGACCTTTGGCACAATGCAGTGACACCCAGTTCAGGGAAAGTTTGATGCCAACCTCTCTAGGATCTTCCTTATGCATATCACTGCATATCTCTGCCATTTTCACTCCAGGGAGTAGAGTCATAATTCTTTAAGCTTCTCCCTGTGGCTCACATGTTCCTTCGATGTAGTCTTCTTGATATAGCACTACTGAACTGTCCCAAGTTCCATTATTAGTTTGACACTGTGGGGTGACCATAGTTGAGAGCAGTAGATGTCTAGATGGCTGAGACAAATGTCATCCACTGTACCAACATAGTTTCCTGGTCCTTTGTTCTTAAAGTTCTCAGAATCCATCTGACTATTTGCTTGCATATTGCCAGCATCTTGGTCATATGTACATTAAATGAGGCATCATTGTTCCTATCAGTCCCTAGTTCATGCATCATGTTTGACATAGTGACTGCCACTCCTTATGGTCCAAAGCATCTTTGTTGCTACATATTAGAGCAAGCTGGCTGGTAGTAAATGGACAAGCACAAAATAAAGACAAACAAACACACACACACACACACACACATGTATATACGTGTGTGTGTGTGTGTGTGTGTGTGTGTGTGTGTGTGTGTGTGTGTGTGTGTGTGTGTGTCTGTCTGTCTGTCTGTTCATTTGTCTTTATGTTTGTAGTTGTACCCACTACCACTGCCTGACAACTGATGTTCATTTGTTTACATTCCCATAGCTTAGTGATTTAGCCCCAAGATAGCAATATAATAAGTATCAGGCTTAAAATATAAGTCCTGGGGTTGGTTTATTTGACTGAACCTTTCAAGGTGGTGCTCCAGTATGGCCACAGCTTAATGAGTGAAACAAGTGAAAGATATAAGATTAAAGATGAACATTCAAGACTATTGCCTAGTTCAATCTCATTTTACCTAATGTTGATACTATACTTTGCTTTGTTTTGTTGTTTTTTCTTTAACTGCTGGTTGTCATGTCTCTGCAGAATTGGTTGCAGAGACACATGGCATCAAGCTGCTCATCAATTTCAATGTGAATGAGTGAAGAAATGCAAACACTGTTGAATTGTTCATTAAGTATTTCTCTTGCGATCTGTGACTTAGAAGAATATGAGCTATGGAAATTAAATACTCCAAAAACTTACAGCACAAAACAATCTATAAATATATATCAAAAGTTTAATTTATTTAAAATATTTCTTATGAATATAAAATAATTATATTTTACAAACATTATTTATAAATATATAAACAAAATCAATGAAGCAAAATCTATAAGTATATATAAAAATTATAAAATTATAAAAGTCTATAATATTATTAATATGGCCTTGTAATTAATACAGCTTTAAATCATAAGTTTCAATAATATAATTTCCTATTATTCCTGATAATTAAGCACCTTTTAAGATATTTAATTTTTAAAAAGTTATTGAATCTTTATAGGTGCAAGCATGGCTATGTAGACAAGTAGTTTCCTTCACAATGATGTGCATGTATATATGTATATAGATATGAATGTGAACGCATGTATGTATGTGTGCATCCATGCATGCGTATATGAATGAATGATTGTATGAATTTATAACAGGTTACTTTTAGTATCACTGGTAACCTGTAACTCAGTACAACCTGTTACATTGTTGGGCCATCGGTGAGTAAACTTGCAACCTACTAAGTCTGATTGGTAAAGAGGCTGGTTTGCATTGCACATCCTTCATCATCATCATTATCATCATCATCATCATCAACATGCTGGTATGGATTGGATGGCTTGACAGGAACTGGCAAGGCCAGGAGATGCATCAGGTTCTGTAGTCTGTTTTGGTTTGGTTTCAACTGCTGGATGTCCTTCCTAACGCCAACCATTCCACAGAGTGTACTGAGTGCTGCTTGCTGCTTTTTACATGGCACCATCACCAATGCTTTTTACATAGCACTTTGGTTTTAGGATCTCAATTCTGTTGTGGTGGGCAGGTCTTCACGAGTATAGCAATGTGCCACTTTTCACTGTCCTCTGTTATCTCCTTCATAAAGTTCAGCATTTTGAGATTGGCTTTCAATACTTTTTCCCATGTCTGTCTGGGGCTCCCTTTTCCACAACTTCTCTCCACTTCTGTTTCCATCTAGCCATATCACATGACCAAACCAGTGCAATTTCGTTTCTTGCACACTGCATCTAATTCTTCTTGTACCCAAATTCTCTCTCAATACACCAATGTACATCCAATGGAGCATACAAGCTTTGTTCCTTTCCAAGGTCAACTTTGCATATCATCCTTTCAGGGTTGGTAAAATAAGTGCCAGTTGAATACTGGGGTTGGTGTAATTGACTTACCCCCTCCTCCAAAATTGCAGGCCTTGTGCCAAAATTTGAAACCAACATTTTGAAACAAATTAAAGCTGTGTTTTTCTTTCCTTCCTATTCTTTTTTTCTTTTTTTCAAATTTGTAGAAACATTTGGAGTTCTTTTACTTTTTATTTGTTTCAGAAATTGGACTGTGGCCATG
>NC_068992.1:28852092-28854970 GCF_001194135.2 Octopus bimaculoides | reverse complement strand
CAGATAGATGATACAAAGGTGGACAGGAAAAACAACAAAAAAGAAACGGACAGGAAAAACCAAGAACAGGTTATTCACAGCCTTCTCTCATCAATTAAGTTTCCAGATTATCCTTACAGTTTCAGCCAGTTACACTTGAGACTGTCAAATCTGGTTGGCCCCAAAAATCTAAGCTAAGAGCATTAAATTTTTTGGGAGAAAGCAAGCGAATGTGTACAACAGCAAAGACAAAAATACGGAGAGAATGTTACACAATTACAAATACAACAACAAGAAAATAACAACAGGTGTCTTTCAACCAATAAAAACAAATCAAGTTGAGTTGGCGTGTGTAGAGTGAACGCCTTGAGGCAGGAACATAGGAAATGAACATAAGAAATGAAAGTCATGAGACAGGAATATAAGAGATGCTGCTTCATGGCCGGCAGTTGAGCAAAGAAAGAAAGATTACACTTGGCTGAACAATGGTCATGCGACAGGAAAGAAGAGAGGTAAGGGGAAGAATGAGAAAGAGAGGAAATCAAAGGGACAGAGAGAAAAGTACATGGGAGATAAACGAGAAGGGAAAGTAGGGAGATTAAAGAAAGGGAAGGCCAAGAAATGTGAGAGAAGGTGAATGAGAAAAAGAAAAGAGGAAAGAAAGAAGTAGGTATGAGGGGGACTAAAAGAAAGAGTAAAAGAGTCGTACAGAATTTAGATACATACTTACTTTACAAGGTGAGAAAAAGTATATGTATGCTGCTATATGTAAATTTAAAAAAATGGAAAAAGAATGCAACGGACGGCAATAAAACATCCAGTCAGATAAATGATACAAAGATGACAACAGGCTTCTTTCAGTTTCCGTCTTCCAAATCCACTCAAGGCTTTGGTTGACTTGAGGCTATAGTAGAAGACACTTGCACAAAGTGCCACACAGTGGGATTGAACCCAGGAGCATGTGGTTGAGAAGCAAGCTTCTTACCACACAGTCTCACTTAAGTATATGTATACAAAAAAAAAAAAGCACTGTCCACTCTGTAAGGTGATTGGTAATTATTTTACTGACTCCGAAAAGATGAAAGGCAGAGTCAACCTGGTGGAATTTGACCTCATAGTGAAAAGCAGATTGTATGATGCCTTTGCACGTACAGCTATGCTACATGGCAGTGAAACATGGACTTTGACTACAGAAGACTTGCAAAGACTTGAAAGAAATTAAGCTAGCAAGCTCCACTGGATGGGTAATGTCAGTGTGCATGCACAACAGAGTGTAAGTGGTATAAGAGGAAAACTGCTGAGTATAAGAGGCATCAGATGTTCTGTGCAAGAGAGATGGCTGCATTGGTTTGGTCATGTGATGTGTATGGATGAGGAGAGCTGCATAAAGAAATGCCAAGCTCTAATTGTGGAGGGAACCTGTGAAAGAGGTAGACCAAATTAGGGACAAAATGGTGAGAAAGGATCTTCAGATGCTGGGCCCCACTGAGGAAATAACAAGGGACCAGCATTCATAGCAATTTGCTGTACTTGAGAAGACATGCCAAGCTAAATAAAATCACTGTCATCCATACATAAAGGCTTGTCCTTTACAGGCACTAGTGTCACATAAAAGGCATTTGTGCCAGTGCTGCATAAATACACCCATGCTGATGGCATTTAAAATTCCCCCAGCACACTTTGTAAAGTGGTTGGTATTAGGACGGACATCCAGTCATAGAAACCATGCCACAACAGACAATTTGGAGTCTGGACAGCTCCCCAGCTGGTCAGCTCCTGTCAAATCATCCAACCCATGCCAGCATTAGAAATGGACAGTGCTATAGTAGAAGACACTTGCCCAAGGTGCTGTGCAGTGGGACTGAACTCAAAATCACATGGTTGCAAAGGGAACTTCTTAACCACACAGCCAGGATTGTTTTTTTTTGCTTTTTTCCTTTTTTAATGCATTGATTCTTTTCATTGATCTCATTATTATCAGCAAATATTTTTTCTCAATTGTGATGGCGACAATTTTCAGTGGAGCTTTCTCCACTTTTACTAGTTATGATATTCAAATAATTTACAAACTGTTATTTATCACATAAAAATAGCTTTTGCTTGTGAGAATAATATTTTTGTATACGTTAATCTTCCACTTTGGGACATATTTACTGCATTTGCCTTACATCATAGACATAAATTGCTTGAGTTTCATGTCATGCCAGTGGTTCGAATCAAGAAAAATCTTGGTCCAGTTCAGCTTGAAGATTTCTTTTTCAAATAATTTCACAGTAATCCTTGTGGAAAATTGACCTGGAAAGAGATAAATGTTTAATGTTTGACGCTGAGGTACAAGTTCTTTCGAACAATGCATTGTAATTCCCTTATTTTATAGTCAGAGAAAATTGTAGGTCTATGTTTATATGATGAAATAATTCTGCATTATTTGTAGAACAGAACTCTAGAGAGTATTGCGACTTCTGGTTGAGAAGAACGCAATTACTTTTTGCCATGGAAAACAACTTGGTGTGATGTCGAGCATAGATTTTTGCTTATCTTTGTCATATTATGATATTCTTGAAAGAATGTGGTAGCCTGACAGTTTGATATATATGTACATAGATGTCTGTGTTTGTATGTGTGTATTTGTATGTGCGTGTCTATGTGTGTGTGTGCCTGTGCGTGCGTGTGTGTGTGAGTGCGTGTGGTGTATGTGTGTGTGTATTTATATATATATATATATATATATATATATATATGTGTGTGTGTGTGTGTGTGTATATATATGTATATATATATACATACATGTTAACCAGCCACATGGTTCCAGGTTCAGTCCCACTGCATGGCACTTTGGGCAAGTGTCTTCTACTATAGCCTCAGGCCAACCAAAGCCTAGTGAGTGGATTTGGTAGAC
>NC_068992.1:28837192-28846458 GCF_001194135.2 Octopus bimaculoides | reverse complement strand
CCAAAATTTTAATTTGAATTTAGTTTTAATTATAAAATTACATCTCTCAACAGCTCAAAGCATTTTTTTTCCAGCTTTAGAATTATTGCTTTTATGCTCACATGTTTTTCATTAAATCGAATCTTTTTCTTTCTTTCTTTTTTCACTATTTTTTTGTCATTTTGTCAAATACTTGAAATAACTATAGGGGAGTGGGGCAAAACTGGTAACTGGGGCAAAGTGAGTAATTATCAATTTCTTGTTATTTTTTACTACCTGTGTAAAACCATTATATTACAAGTATTTCTTCCCCATTTTGTACTCTTGCATCATCTTTGGGAGTAAACATTGCCCACCAATGTTGTTGCAGTTGAAGCATTTGAAAGCTTCAGGTAACAGTACTTCATTTTCAAGAAATTTTCCTCAACTTTGACCCAGTTGTAATTGAGGCTGCTAATAAAATATCTTGATAATTTTTGGTATTTAACAATGCAAATTCTTTTCTCTTTTGGATTCCAAGTCAATTTTTTTCTTGCACTAATGTCTAACTTGATAATTTTCGATTTTCAAAAACTGATGTCTAATCTGGGGCAAAATGAGTAATGACTAATTTCAATAATTTCTTCTCTTTAACTGCATGGTGCCTAAGTGTATCAGGAAGAGAGCCAGGTGGAATTCTGCTATATATACCCCATATAACCCCCTCATAACCTTTTTTTATTTTTGGAATTTTAAGAAAATTTTTTCGAATTTGTATTCTACACACAGGAATGCATACAACTACGCAAAAACCAAACAAATATTTTTATGTGTGATTTAAGGGCTATTAAGCTCTTATTTTTAGCACATCTCACGACCACCTGATGCCCTCCTTGTTTCTTAGTGACTCTGATGTATTCATGCTTCTCAATATCTTTCACCCCATGAACACATTTAATGGTCTATTGCTGAGATTTAAGTCAAACATTCGGACAGTCTGTGATTAAAAGAAAAAAATTTGTTTAATTTCATCGAAACTTTTTAACATAGTTATATGAATTCTCATGAGCAGAACACAAATTTGCAAAAATGTTTTGAAAATTCGAAAAATTAAAAAAGTTATGACAGGTTATATGGGTTGCTTAAACCAGAATTCCATCAAAAGCCACTCCAGTAAACCGTGAAGATGCTAAGGAGAATATTCTATCTTGAGTTTTTTGATTTAGTCAAATTTCGTTAATTTCATATTGTGCCATTTTTCCATGATTTCCTTTCATTGACTTAGATATTTTAATTTTTGTTGGTGTCTAAGAATGAATATTGATGTGTATGGATTTTTTTCAATTGTAATTCTGGAGAACTGAAACAACAAATTTACCTTATCTTGTCCTACTCATTTTGCCTCATCTAAATTTGTCTTTTATATGCTCAAAGAGAATGGACATAATTTTTTTAAATAGTGTTCTGAATATGTTATAATGTTTTTAATGCATTTATAGAAAGTCATTTGCTTAACTGATGTAGTTTTTGTTATATAGAGAACATTTATAAAAATATTTTTTCTCTAAGTCAAAACTGCAATAAATATTATTCATTGTACTCCTTACTGGAAACTGGAAAAGCAGACTTTCAGAATATTATTTATTATTATGGCCAGGTTCCAACCCAGGCTGCATCAACAAAGTCTACCTGCCACACATCTCAGTCCATCATCACTACTTTGAGGTCTTGGACGCATTCCAGGTCAATGTCTGCAATCAAGTTGTCGATGTGTGACAATGAATTCCTCTGCTTACATCACCAGAATTCCTCTGCTTACATCAGGTCAGGGTGGTGCATGCAGTGATCAGATTGTCACAGCCATCCTTGCCTGATCTTCTCACTAACTCTCAGCAGGTCTCCAGAAAGGCAATTCATTTGTCATATGTTGCTGCCATTTCACATTTAGGGCCATTCATAGCTTCTTTGTCTAGCATCCATTTAGCCCATTTGATAATTTCTTTGTCAGTGTCCATGTTTCACTGCCATATAATAGCACTGATTCAACAGTTGCAATGAACTGCTTGATTTTGACTTGCCTGGGCAATTTGGAGTCCCAGACGTTTTTTTAGTTTGTTACAGGCAGTCCATGCTTGTGTCCATGCTTTCCTGATCTTGATGTCTGCTTCCAAACTCTCACCCAACCACCTAAGTACTTGAATTCTTCAGCAACATTCAATTTGGAACCACTCAGAGCAAACAGTTCAGCATCACTTGATTGGTTGAAAGACATGTATTCCATTTTCCTGACATTTGTGTGAAGTCCAATTTTAGCAGCCAATGTTTTTACTCTGCTGAGCAGCTGTTGAGCTTGATCTATTAGATATGACTGACCTATTATTTATTTATTTATTTATTTATTTATTTATGGGTTTCAGCCAAGTGGCTGTGGTCATATGATCTATTAGATATGAGTGATCAATTAGATATGAGTGTCATATCATCTGTGAAGTCTGGGTCCGTGGTGGTTACTGCTGGCACTCACCATGATTTTTGCTGGTCTATGATGAAACCAAGGTCTTCATCACTGTTGTCTATTGAATTATGCATTGCATAATCCACTACAATTGCAAACAGATATGGTGCTAGTGTATCTCCTTGTAGCACCCCAGCTAGTATTTGAAAGAATTCAGAGAACCAAAAGTAGACTGAAAGAGGGAAAAACTGCTGCCCCTGATGAAATTCCCCCTGAAGTTATCAAAAGGTGCGATCTGGATTAAATAATACTGGATTCTGCAAATAAGCTCTTGCAGAACCAAGAAAGTCCAAATCAGTGGTCTGAGATTGACTTGATACCAATCCCAATGTCAAGAAACCTAGGCAGTGAAACTACAGAGGACTTGCACTGTCCAAAATTTCACTCAAAGTCATCAGCTGAATGATCCTCCACAGGATTCAACAGGTGGTTGGTAGCCATGTTAAGACCAAATCAAAATGGATTTAGACCAGGGAGATCCACAACATCTCAGATCTTAGCCCTGAGGCATATCATAGGAGTTAAATCTAGACTGCTACCTGCCATTAAAACTTTCATGAACTTCAGCAACGCAACAGGTGTGACAACATCCATCATTACAAAACATTGAAAATCTTTTGAGCATATGGCATTCTAGAAGAACTAGTTCTTAACCATTGCAAAAGCCTACAAGAAGACCAGAACTCATGTGTTGTCATCTGATGGAGAAATGGAATTCTTTTAGAATAGCTGCTGTCCCAGATATGTTGGAATTTCTTCAATTTTGTCAGAATTCCCCTTTTTTTTTTCTTTTTTCTTTTTTTTTTTTTTTTTTGAAAGCAATAAAGGGAAGCTTTTTAAAACAAAGTTTGGCCCAAAATTTTGGGGGAGTGGGCCAGTCAATTAGCTCAACCCTAATTTGCAACTGCTACTTAATTTATCGACCCCAAAAGGATGAAAGGCAAAGTCGACTTCAGCAGAATTTGAATTCAGAACATAAAGGCATACAAAATACCACTAAGCATTTCATCTGGCATGCTAATGTTTCTGCCAGCTCACCACCTTACACACAGTCATTGTGCCTTTAGAACAGTGACTACTAAAATAATATCTTTTTCCTTTTCGTAATTTTCTGTCATTTTATCATATTCTACATTAGGAAACTTGCGTTAAAGAAAAAATAAACTTACTCACCTCTTTCCTCTATTGTATTTTTCACAATGAAGGAAACGTCAAACACTGCAAGTGATTGTGTGAGAAAAAAATTTGAATTTATATTGAATTTACAAAACGATTTGAATTTGTATTGAATTTATAAAGCGATGTTTTCAGTTATTTATTTATACTTTCACTGCTAACCCATCAAATATTATTACATGCAATACAACTTCATCCCATGTCTTCCTAGGTCTCCTTCTTATGTGGGTAGCCTGCACTTTCAGTGATTGGCACTTCTTTATACTGCTATCTTCAATACAAATATATTAATAAACATGTATATTTATGTATAAATATACACGTATATATATGTGTGTGTGTGTATGTGTGGCTCAGTGGTTAGAGCATTAGGCTCACAGTTATGAGGTAGTGAGTTTGATTCCTGGACTAAGCTGTGTTGTGTTCTTGAGCAAGGCACTTCATTTCACATTGCTCCATCTCACTTAGCTGTAGAAATGAATTGCAGCATCACTGGTGCCAAGCTGTATTGGCTTTTGTCTTTCTTTTGGCTAACATAGGTGGCATGGAGAGGGGAGGCTGATATGCATGGGTGACTGCTGGTCTTCCATAAACAACTTTGCCCAGACCTTAGCCTCAGAGGGTAACTTTCTAGGTACAATCCCATGGTCATTCATGACCAAAGGAGGGTCTTTACCCTATATGTGTGTGTGTGTCTGTGTGTTTATGTGTGTGTATGTACATAGATGTATGTATATGTGTATGTACATAGATGTATGTATATATATATATATATATATATATATATATATATATATATATATATATATATACATACATAAAAGATAATTACAATGAATATGGAGATTAATACAGCAGCATATGTTTTTATTTCTACTGTCAATAACACAAAACATTTAATTTAAATGTGCCCAATGCACATTTCTGCTGCATCTCACAATTGCATTTGCACTCAGTTACATTCATCTGGTTATTAGTAGACACAACTTTATTCAAGCTCCTGACATGGTCTGAAGTGAACTAAGGGTAAATAGGTTTAGCTAGCATTATATTTATTAGGGGACTATCAAGATTTGGAAACCTGATATTACTATAGTAACTGCTGTCAGGTTAACCCTATAATGAACCAGGTTTGGATTTCAGGTTAAAAATATTTGATCTTAAATTAGGTCAGAGTATACTTTTTAACCACTAACCTTAGGTGAATTAATGAGTTTCATAGATATTGCATACGGTTACTGGTCACTAATTCAGATATAATTTAAATATATTAGACATGCAGAACTTACTCATGAGCTGAATCCAATGTTATTTTATATAAATCCAGTTTTAACTTAAATGCAGTTTCATCATCCTATAGGTGTAGCAAGGTGGAGGCACAATGGCCCAGTGGTTTGGGCAGCGGACTCGTGGTCACAGGATCATGGTTTTGATTCCCAGACAGGGCATTGTGAGTGTTTGTTGAGCGAAAACACCTAAGGCTCCACGAGACTCCAGCAGGGGATGGTGGCAAACCCTGCTGTACTCTTTTACCACAACTTTCTCTCACTCTAACTTCCTGTTTCTGTTGTACCTGTATTTCAAAGGGCCAGCCTTGTCACACTGTGTCATGCTGAATATCCCCGAGAACAACGTTAAGGGTACACATGTCTGTGGAGTACTCAGCCAGTTGCACGTTAATTTCACGATCAGGCTGTTCCATTGATCGGATTGACTGGAACCCTCGACATCGTAAGCGACGGAGTGCCAACAAAAAAAAATGTGTAGCAAGAATTTTCATACATGTAGCTTTATGCATGGAGAATACAGGTTACTACTTGATATAGGCTTATATAGACCCTCTTGCCTCCCTAATTGTAATTCTATGAATTATTATGTATGGGACACAGTTGAGAAAGACACCCACCACTCTGCCTACAACACCAAGGCCAAGCTGGTGGCAAAGGTGAAGGAGGCATTCAAAGATGTTCCAAGGGACACAGCAAGAAATGCATGTACCATATATAAAACAAGTGAATTGACACCTATCCATCATTTTTTATTTATTTATTCATCATTCACCTCTCTTGGAACCTGTTCCTTGCATGTTCCGAAGTATATTATGGACCATATATTTAATACAATGTGTGTTTCTGGATTAGCCCAAGGCTAGTAATATGCTCAGTAGGGTTCAATTAATTGTATACACAACGTTAATATTTTTCTACCTGTACTTTGATACCAACGTTTGTATTCATCTATAGTAGCTGTGTATGCATTTTAATTTTGACTTGACCCGATGCCTTACCATTTAAATGCCTGATTCACCTGAATCCTAATATAATGTGTGTATATATATATATATATATATTATTCGAAAGAGTTCCAACTCTGTCTGTTTTTTATGTTTTATTTATATTCTTATAAAATTAATGTGGGATATAGAATATGGAATATATAATATAAATATTAAAATGATATGAAGTATTGAATGTCTTATTGAATATATGAAATATTGAGTATTAAATATAGAGTATTAAATATATAAGGACTAGTATACTTTCCTGCCTCATGGCAGTCATCAAGTCTGACAGATGTACACATGTATGTGTGTATGTATGTTTGTATGTAACTTTTTAGACTAACGAGTATCTGTCAATTAGAGTGTTGATATGTTGAGTAATGCACTAGCACAGTTTGAACTACCTGGTGTCATCCACAGTTGGGGTATATTTCCATTGGATTTACTTCAGGAATTCTACAGTCTTAGTTGAGATAATAATTGATTAACGAAGCAGGAAAATAACAACAAGACTGCCTGAACTCAAGATTTTTAGCGAGACACCACTCTATGTATAAATGTACCTGATGTGACCCAGACTGCAAAATTGATGCAATACAATATGATGCACAGCATCCCACCCATAAGGGACAGTTGCAGGTTGAATCAAAACAATCATTGTATGCAATAAGGACTTATACCAAATCCATCTTCTGTTTCCTTAATTGATTATTACATATATTTGTATGTATGTATGTATGGATGGATGGATGGATGGATGGATGGATGTGTGTGTGGGGGGGGGTTCATATAAATAATAAATACTTATATCTGGGAAAGGTAAGGAGAGGGGTTTAGAAATATAATGAAATATGACTATAATACAATAGAGACAGACAGACAGACAGACAGACAGACAGACAGATAGATAGACAGAGAGGAGGAAGAGTGAGTAAATATATTCCATGTCAGTGACAATGAAAATCCATTTAGATATTGATCGTCGTATATTTTACAACAAATTGTAGGTAGTGATCAATTGATAAACCAGGAAACTGCAACTGTCACCAGCAAATATTTTATTCAAAGAACAGAGGAAATATTTGAATATTCATTATTCTTCACAAACTCAGAATAGTGATTGCAGTTATTATGAAAACTCATGTAAGTATGTTTTCAATTTGTCATCGTCATCATCAGCATCATCATCATCAGCATCATCATCATCAGCCATAGCAGCAGCAGCAACAGCAACAGCAACAACACCTTCACCATCATCTTGCATCCATTTCTCTATGCATGCTTAAAGAAGAGGAAAAGATTCTGCAAGATTTGAATTCAGAAAGTAATCAGTTACAAATGGACTGGATGAGTTTCTTTACTGCACAGCATCTTATTACTTATTGTGGTCCTTTGTTGTCTCCTTACTGAGTTTCAGCTTCCTGATACCAGTCTCTCCCTACTTCTTTGCATATCTTCCTAGGACTTTTTCTCCTTCCGGTTTGTCCAATTTGGATTGCTTGGCACAACTGTCAACCTCCATATGTATCACATGTCCATACTAGCATGCTACACCCAGTTCCTCGTATGCCAAGTTTTTCTCATAGTTCCTTTTTGCTCTGCCTTTCAAGCACATTGTACATCCAGTGCAGCCTTCTTTTTCATTTGTTTCAAAGCCTCACATATTCTCTATATTCTGCACCATTATGAAGTGTTGCACGTTGCACACAAGGATTGGCTGAAAAGTGCATAAGCTGAACAAGATTCTTTCATGGAATGTAACAAAATGAGCTTTATTATCCAACATAGTTTAGCTTGCAGCCCAGATACTTCTTCCATTGAGTTGCAATTCTTGGATCCATTGGTGAGGAAGCTTTCATCTTGTTAATCAAAATAAGCCATCAACAGCAGATGACATCATCATCACTGTGATACTGGTTTCCAGACAAGTGACTTTTAATGTTGAGGAACAAATGATAGTCAGATGGGGCCGTAAGAGGAGAATAAGAAGGCTGGTTAACCAGTTCAAAGCTAGTCAGGCACAGCAGCCATTAAAACCAAGGACTTGTGTGCTGGAGCATTGTCAGCATGAAACAAGACCCTGGGTGTTTGATCGTGACAGCCTAACTGCCTCAGCAAATTGGCATAGTACTTTCCATTGATGGAGTGGCCGTTTTGAAGATAGTCAATAGACACAATGCCTTTTACATCCCAAGAAATTGGGGTCGTCACCTTCTCTGCAGATGAAACAACCTTACCCTTTTTTGAAGCAGGAGTGCAAAGAATGGTTTCTGAAAACCATATAAGCCCTGTAGAGTAGCCATGACCATAAAGATACTATATGTGTGTATGTGTATAATATATATATATATATACATAGAGAGAGAAAGAGATAGAGAGACAGACTGACAGATAGCTGTGTTTTGAAAGTAAAAGTTTGTAGATGGTGAATGATTCTAATAAATATGACGCTTATAAATACAATGATTTATAATAACTATGATACCAGGAGTCATTATCATTTCTGAACCCTTTATTACATCTTTGTGAGAATGAAATAGGGAGAGAGAGAGAGAGAGAGAGAGAGAGAGAGAGAGGTGGGGTACAGAATGTGAGAAGTAGTGAAGAAAATAAAACTAAAATCCATTTAAACTTGTTGCATAAAATTGAGTGAATTAATCATTGAACTTGATAACAAGGTTGTTATTTTTGTAGCGGCGATAATTTCACTGAAATTTTCATAAATAAAATATTTCAACTTTCTAGATAAAACCTTTATTCTAAATGGAAGTGATTTTTAAAAGACTTCTTTTTTTCTTTTGGCTAATTTTTCAAGTTATATTTAGTTTCAAAATCACTTCATACTTGTCAAGTAATGGAACTGTCATTAATCCACAGAGAATTCAAATTTTTTAATTAATCCATAAGGCATTTCAATTTTTTGCCTTTTAAATATAGTGATTCTGTGTTTGATATTTTTTTTTCTATCAGAACACATACATATGCATATAAATTAGATTTCTATGAAATAACTTGATGCTAGCATAAACAAAATATACAATATTCTATAGCAATTTTCCTGCTAAAGCAAGGGTTAACCTTACAGGACCCTTGCCAATTTTCACTAGGGTTCCCTTTTGGAGGCCATATTTAACAGCAGAATGCACCTCCCCTAGTTAATACTTTTAACTCCACCCCATCCCCCTGTGACATGCAAAGGAGACACTGTACCTATTCTACATAAATACTATATCTATCTATCTATCTATCTATCTGTATGTGTGTGTGTGTGTGTGTGTGTGTGTGTGTGTATTTATATACATATATATAGAAATATATATATATGCAAATATGACA
>NC_068992.1:28832707-28837169 GCF_001194135.2 Octopus bimaculoides | reverse complement strand
AAAGAAATCAAACGAAATTTATACTGAATAAAATATATTATACATTCAAACATTATACAAATTTGGAATACAAAACAATAAACATTTTCAAAGATATGAATGAAATATTAATTTTCAAACGATACAAAAATATATACACCCTAAGGGATTATTTGCTACATTCAATATTTGGTCAGATCGCCCTTGCTTTCAATGACTGCATTAAGTCTTCTGGGCAAAGAGTCAACTTAACTTTTTTATATATAACCATTGAAATTGACCTCCATTCATCCTGAATGATGTCTTTCAACTGTGTTACATTGCAGGGTTTTTTCTCCTCAGCCTTCCTTTACAAAACGTCCCACAGATGTTTTATTGGGTTTAAATCAGGTGACATGATAGGCCAAGGCAATACTTTTACCTTTTTATCTTATAAAAACTTAGTTGTCATCTTTGAAGTGTGTTTAGGGTTATTATCATGTTGGAACGTGGAATGTCTTCTTAGTTCCTTGATGCTTTGCAGCATTGTTTTCTGCAATATCTCACAATAAAGCCTTGAATCCATTGTTCTCTCAATAAATGTGAGTCCTCTCACACCAGCTGCACTCATATATCTCCAAAGTGCAACACTTCCACCACCATGGTGTTTCACGGTAGGCATGGTGCATTTGTTGCTATTATCTTCACCTGGTTGTCACCATACTTGTTTAATATCATCTGACCCAAATAAGTTGATTTTAATCCCATCAGAGACCACACTGGCTGAAACTTCAGCAAACTGTTTGGGTGGATGCACTTCTTGGGCCAAAGATGAAGTGACACGATGCCTGTTGTCCATCATGCAACGTTAGTTGTGGCAAATATCACACGCAGTTAAAATAGGACAACCTGGGCAATGCTTATTGCTGAGCTGTCCAGTAGCTTTATATTTCTGAATTACTTTGGCAACTGTGTTACACTAACATGTATTCGTTTCCTAATTAACTTGTATCCTAAACCATTCTTG
The DNA here is from genome assembly GCF_001194135.2 of Octopus bimaculoides. Lineage (NCBI taxonomy): Eukaryota > Metazoa > Mollusca > Cephalopoda > Octopoda > Octopodidae > Octopus > Octopus bimaculoides. The sequence goes on along the minus strand of NC_068992.1, from coordinate 28,836,184 downwards.
GGCAAATTAAAAATAATTTTCTTCAAATCTTCAGAAAATTCCTTTCCTTTTGGTGCCATTTTAATCACAATGAAAAATATTTTCACCACGGTACACAAATCAGAATTCCTGCAGATGCAATAACAATGACCAGTGCAAAAATGCCAGGAGAAATAATTTATTAGAATTGAAATTATCAGCAATATCTGAATTTAGTAAAAAAAAGTGGATAAAATATTGAATGTAGCAAATTTCCTTTAGGTACATATTTTTGTAACATTTGAAAATTAATATTTCATTCGTTTCTTTGAAAATATTTATTGTTTTGTGTCCCAAATTTGTACAATGCTTTAATGTATAATATATTTTATTCAGTATAAATTTTGCTTGATTTCCTTTGACATTATCAGAGTAATGGCAATTTTACTGTAATTTTTTAGGGGTGTACATACTTCAGTGAGATACTGTATATATAAACAATAACACAGATGGGTTGTGGTTCACTAAAACTGTTTTAGACTTGTTCTTTATTGATGAACAAAAGTGTTACATCATGCGAAAGAATCATTTTCTTCAGTGAGGTACAGAGAATATTTAACAATAAGAACTTCTCACAAAATAGAACAAGGTGTAAGATAACCCAATCAACCTGGTCATTATTCAGAGAGTGAAAAGTGGAAGCTATTTCTAAGTTTAAATTAATGAACTCATTATAGGGACCAGAAAAAGAGAAGGAAGTAGAGGACACAGGTGTGCTATCCCCAACTCTACCTTGGTGCTTTTCTATTTAAATGTTTGATTATTTTGGATCCTGAAAATCTTACTATAAGTATATATATATATATATTATATCTTATATATAAAATAGACCTGTGTATGTGTGTATTCACTTTTCATCCAAAAATGGCTGCGCAAATTGGTTCCATACTTGGAATGCATGAATAATTGACCTCGGTTACATCATAAGTTCTTCAGTTTATTTTTTTAATTAAAAATAAGTAATCTTGCTTTATATATGATTCACTTCTTTAAAAAGGTTTCTCAATGTCAACTTCCGGTATGGACGTAGCAATGACGAAATTTTCCCTTTTCATTCGCGAAGTCTCTCACTCTCTAGTTTAATGTTTTCATTTCAAGTTTTAATTCACTATTTGCAAACAACTATGATAAATTACTGAAAGAAATATTTATTAAACAAGTGAGATTTTTTATAAAATGAAGTTTTCAAGAAAATTTACTTTCTGAACTTCCTTTTATTATTGAATATTTCAAGTTCACAAATTTAAATATTCAGTATAAGATAGTTTTTAATGAGCTTTTATTTATACGATTTTTCATTTCATATTTATTTCATTCATTGTTTGCAATGTTTTCTCTCTCTCTATCTTTTTATCTCTCCCCCTCTCTCTTTCTCTCTCTCTCACTCTCTCTCTCAAACACACACATACTGTCTCTATGTATTTGTAGTCAGTCACACACGTATGTATGTTTGTATACATTTATGTATGTGTGAGAGAGAGAGAGAGTGAGTAAAGGGGTGTGTTGTCATGTATACGTACATACATAAATACATATGCATACATCTTTTTTGTATGTATGTGTGTGTGTGTGTGAGAGAGAGAGAGAGATGGCTAAGTGGAACTCTCTCACACACATACGTACAAAACAAGATGTATGTATATTTAATTATTTATGTATGCATACATGACAACATACCCCTTCACTCTCTCTCGTTCTTTCTCTCTCTCTCTCTCTCTCTCTCTCTCACACACACACACACACACACACACACACACACACACATGGCCATTCCATATATATGTACAGTCATCTTTCACTTTCTCTTCTCTTTCATTTTAAAACAAAAGTAAAAATATAAAAATTTTTTACAGAAATTAACAAACAAAACCAGATATTCATTCTGGCATTTCTGCAGGTTCAACCAAAAGAATACCAAAATATGTGACTGAAAAAGAACATTTAGCAGCAAAGGCATGACAGCAGAAAATATCCCAAAAATTGAGAATCATATGTGAAAATATTATGAAGTGGCTTGCAGAAAACCATCTGGAAGGCAGTCTTTCTACTAGTATATATACATATATATATACATATACATATATATATATATATATATATATATATATATATATATATATATATATATATATATATATATATATATATACATACACACACACACACATATATATATATACATGCAAACACACACACAAACATGCATGCATACACACACACACACATATATATACATACAAACTCACACACATATATATACATGCTTACATACACACATAAATAAGTAAATAAATATATATATATATATATTATATACCGTAAATCCTTGAGTATAGCCCGCCCTTGAGTATAATATGCAGGGGATTTTTAGGAGGCTGTACCTCTGCAAAGCCTAAACCTTGTGTATAATACGCACTCTTCTCTAACTTGAATCAAGGAGGTCTATATAAAGTCCTTGGTTTGTAAACATATATACGGTAACGTCCTTTATTATTATTGTATATATAATGCAAACGTGTAGCTTTTTTGTGCACTTTGCAGAAAATAAAGAAATAACAGTAATAACATCAGTGAAAAATAAATATTAAATAAATTGCCTTTACATATTTATCACTATCAGTTACAAAAGCAAAAGCAAAAACATTTATTCAAATCCTTCAAATTCAACGTCACTTTCAGCATCAAATAACTGTTCCATTTGTTCCTCTGTAAACATGTCAGCATCATTGTAGTGTAAATCTCCGTCATCGTCAGATTCATAGTCAACATCAGAAGATTCACTTTCATTTGTTTCATCTTTCCATACAACGTCATCCTGAGTACCATCCAGTGTGGACGATATACAATATTTGATAAAAATTCTCACAATAATCTGGGGATCAAGTTCGTCCCATTTGCATATCAAAGTCAGGGCGGGAGCGAGAACCCTACCACCTTTAGTGAACGACTTTTCTCCAGTCGACATCCATTCAGTCCATAAATCACGCAATTTGTTTTCAATCAGTTTGTTAGACATCTAATGGCTGCAATATGGAGGTCATAACCCCTGGAATGATAGCAACATCTGTTTTGTGACGTTTTTATTTAAATGCTTGAGTTTATCTTCACTTCTGTGGCATCGAAAAGCATCTAGTACAAGCAAGCTGTTTAATTGCTCCACCAGGACGATTTCCCCATGCAGTGTCAATCCAATCTCTAAATAACTCATCATACATTCAGCCATTTTGCTTACTGCAAGTTATGGATGATTCTTTTATGACTTCATTGCTTTCAGGCTTAGCTTAAGATATTTTCGTGCCCGACATCACAAAATGCGTCTGAATAAACTTTGCCGGACAGCAAATAGAGACTCGAACATTGCTTAGAAAATATTTTTTATTTTTAACCTCATATATAGTACACAATAGGGATTTTGACCTTTAAATTTTGGGAAAAAAATGAGGATTATACTTGAGGATT
>NC_068992.1:28831005-28831974 GCF_001194135.2 Octopus bimaculoides | reverse complement strand
ATATATATATATATATATATATATATATATATATATATAGATAGATAGATAGATAGATAGATCAAAACAGTTTGATTCAGACTCCTTGGTACTCTGAATGTGTGGCTAGTCTTTGGCCATTGGGGTCTGAATAAGAGTTCAATTGAAAAGAGTCAATGTTTACTACTGGATGTTAGCCTGTGATTGGTCAAGAAAGGTCATGAGGTATATCGGTTTGATGTTGGTATTTCAGCAACAACAATTAGTTGGAAAATATCGCATGGTGAACAGGAAATCAACCGCGTGGTGGACAAAAAATCAGTCGTGTGGTAGGGGGAAGTAGGAAGGGGCAGTAGATGTGGGGATATATATGTGTATATGTATATGTATATGCCTATATATCTGCGTGTATGCATCTGTACTTATATGAGTATGTGCGTGTGCTTAGTTGTACATTCACACATCCACATGTGCGCACACACACATATGCATACACACGCACACCTTTATCTCCATGTACATATGTACACACACACATGCGTGCACACTTGTGTGTGCATGTGTACATACATGCACACAGGCACATGTACACCTGCTAACACACATCTGTACACATGCATATGGTGAGCAGATGCATATATAGAGAGAGAGATAGTTTAAATTAAAAAATGAAAAAGCAAAACATTTGACATCATTGCAAACATTTAATTTAGATTGCGAATATATACAGATAGGCTCTCTTATAGCTAGCTGGTTCTAGAATAGCCAAGCATGTGGAACATGATATTGGGTAAGGATTCCATAAGCTAGATATACCATCATCAGAGTGGGAGGAGTCAGAAAAATATAAAAATGAAGAAATATCCCCAATTGAGGATACTAGTACTTTCCAGTTTGTTAAAAACGACAGAAGGATCAGTGTGAAATAGCTAGATACCTGTTATATAATGTCAGTGGACAAAAATTCCTTGTATATACTCTATATTTATA
>NC_068992.1:28827762-28830885 GCF_001194135.2 Octopus bimaculoides | reverse complement strand
TATATATATATATATATATATATATATGCATACAACAGGCTTCTTTCAGTTTCCATCTACCAAATCCACTCATAAGGCTCAGAAGACACTTGCCCAAGGTACCAAGCAGTGGGGGACTGAACACTGAATAAATAAGCATTATATTTGACAAAGAAATCTGAATGCTGAAGGGTTAAAAACCATGCTAAAGCTAACTTCAACAGTAGGCCGCCATATTTATTCCATTTAGGATAGTTCTTTGCCATTCCATTGATGCTCTTAATTCATAAACCTCTCAGTTTAATATTTCTATGTCTTTCTTTTCCTTAACATCAATAACAAATATGTCTATGTTATTAAGGTTACATTCCTCCTAATGACATCTTCAATCTTGCTAACATGCTGTCTTTCCATTTGAGAACACTTCACACAACTCATCTTCACATCACAAAAACATTAGAAAACCTCATAAACCTCTTATCCTCAGTTTCTCACTTGACTAATGTCATTCATCACCAGCAAATCATCATTGTTGTCAACATCATCATCATTTTAATGCTTACTTTTCTATGCATGTATGAATGAGATGGAATTTATAGAAGCAGATTTTCTATTGCTAGATGCCCTTTCTGCCACTAACCTTCACCTGCTTCCAAACAATGTAATATTTTCCCATGGCCAGACATTTTCTCTCAGAAAATTAGAAATGGACACTGCATATATGACAGTGATAATCATTTACAAGCTATCACATGATGTCAAGACAAGGAGATACAAACACACATATATGCATACATATACATATATGAGGAATGTCTTTCAGTTTCTGTCTGTCAGATCTACTCACATGACTTTGGTTGGCCCAGGGCCATAACAGAACACACTTGTCCAAGTTGTAATACAGTGGGATTGAACCTGAAGCCATTGTGTTTGGGGAGCAAACATTTTAGCCATACAGCCATACCTGCACCTATTTATTTTCTTATTTCATCATCAACATCGTTTAACATCCGTTTTCCATGCTGACATGGGTTGGATGGCTTGACTGGGGACTGGCAAGTCAGTAGGTTGTGCCAAGCTCCAATCTGATCTGGCAAGATTTCTACAGCTGGATGCCATTCCTAACACCAACCACTCTGAGAGTGTAGTGGGTGCTTTATACACACACACACACATATATATATATATATAGCATGGCCTTCGTATGTTGGGCTTCACTGAGGCAATGACAAGCAACTGAGACCTTTGGAGATAAGCTGTGCTAGAGAAGACTCAGCAAGCTAAGAGAGATTGTAGTTACGGCCTAGGCCAGTGTTGTATAACCAGCCCATTTAAGAGTTCCCTTTAAACATTGGGCAATGTGCTGTGCTTGAGAAGACCTATTGCGTCATTAAAATCGCTGTTGCTGTTGATGCCAGTACCATTTGACTGGCACCTGTGCTGATGGCACTTGAAAAGCACCTTTCAAGCATGGTCAATGCCAGTGCCACTGGACTGGCTCTCGTGCTGGTGGCATGTAAAAAGCACATTACAAGCATGATCAATGCCAGTGCTGCCTGATTGGCTGCCATACCTGTGGCACGTAAAAAGCACCATTTGAGCATGATTGATGCCAGTGTCCCTTGACTGACCCTCATGCTGGTGACACGTAAAAAGCACCCACTACACTCTCAGCGTAGTTGACATTAGAAAGGGCATCCAACTGTAGAAACCTTACCAGATCAGATTGGAGCCTGGTGCAGCCTCTTGGCTTGCCAGTCCTCAGTCAAACCGTCCAACCCATGCCAGCATGGAAAGTGGATGTTAAACGATGATGACGATGATGATATACATATAAAGCCCTCAATGGAAAAAGTGGATGCCGGTATGCATAGGACTCAAGCCAACACCCCTTGTATTCCATCAAGGGTTTATATGCCCCAGTATTAAACTATTTTCTTCAGTCAATACACGGTGATTGCTTATAAGTTTTAAGCTTATCTTTATTGTTATCATTTACAGAATTATCACTCATCACCACTTCTCCATTTAACGCAGAAAATGCATATATAATGATGATCTTTCAGTTTCCAAAGACTAAATCTAAGGATTTGGTTGGCCTAGACATGTAGAAGACACTTGCCTAAGGTGCTATGCAGTGGGACTGAACCTGAAACCATGTTGTTGGGAAGCAAATTTCTTAACTGTGTCACCACTGCTGTAACAGTTCTATTCTTTCCAGGCCTGTCAAATAACTGTAATAGCTAGCTCTCGCTCTATACATTGTAATACTTCATCACCATAATGTGATGAGGAGTCAGAATTGTTAGCATGCTGGACAAAATACTTAGCAGCATTTCATTAGTCTTTACATTCTGAGTTCAAATGCTGTCGAGGTAGGCTTTGTCTCTCATCCTTCCGGGGTTGATAAAATAAGTACCATTTGAGCACTGGTAGCAATGTAATTGACTTATCCCCTCCCCCGAAATTGCTGGCCTTGTGCCAAAATTTGAGACCAATATTTCCCCACCATATTGTCCACTCCCTAGGAAGGTTGTATTCTAGTGAAAGAAATGGTCTGTGTCTCACAGCAGCTTCTACCTTTAGAACACTTATTTATCATTTAAGTTACATCTTGCCACCTCTTCCGTCTAGTTGAATGCTGTCAATAGGGCTTACCAATTAGTGTCTGCTAAGTTAAGGGCAAGGCCGGTAGCAAAAAGTGCTCAAATATATTTCAATACTAGTAATTAATTGATATTTTATTTCAACTGCTATGGATGAAACAGCAAAGTCGAGGTAGGAGGAATTAAAAGTTGTAACGTAAATTAAAACGTGGATGTTATAGGGTGTGTGAGAGCACGTGACAGTGAGTGTTCGTTTTATAAAATTAATCAGGTGATGATGACAAGCAGTTCCCAATAGACCTTGCAGACCTCACTCCCAGACTGGTGGCGATATCAAGTAAACCAAAAGTGAAACAAACACACATAAGAAAAAAAAAAAAAGTTCCGGGACAGGAAGAAAGAAGTCCGATAATTTTTAATTTGAAATTTACCAAACTGGTCAGCTTGATATTCTCTTCGTGTGTGTGTACACGTTCTATATAAATATATCTATATCTATCAATATATATATATATATATATATATATATATATATATA
>NC_068992.1:28820965-28827557 GCF_001194135.2 Octopus bimaculoides | reverse complement strand
GTTTAAACCGCAGTTTATAATTATAAATATGTGGAGATATATATATATATATATATATATATATATATATACACACACACACATTTAGAGAGAGAGAGAGACCAGAACTTTCGGTTTCTGTAGCCGGTGAGATTAGGCCTTGTCTGAATGAACATATGTAGGAAATATATAAATAGATGTGAATATGAAGGGAAGCAGGTGTCTGGTTCGCATACTTTAATCAGCGAACATGGCTAAAGGTTCCCTGAGATCAGGTGTGGGTTTTAAAAGCGGGCGGTGTGTTTGGCCGACTGAAGGTTTGAGTGTTTTTGTGAGTGTGTGTTTGTGTATAGATAATGTAAACGAGTATCATCAGTTAGCAGGTGTTTGCCTGCGAGTATATTGACACGTAAGAAAAATAATATGGAGAGGAGGTATCTATATGATTGAGAATCGATTAGTTGTTATGAACAACCAAAATAAACAATAGAAAGTTATGCCTGAGAACTAAAAGAACAACACGAAGTCGTGAAAAGTTACGATTTTACGACGTCTTCTGGTGAAAGAAAACGATAGAGAAAATGAAAGCATTTAGTTCTGTCTTCCTTTCTTTCCTTTCTCCGCGAAAACTCACGTGGAATTTATTTAGCAACGTGGAACGGGAAGTGAAAGGCTACTTTCACCGGATATTGACGACAATTGCCGGAATAAGACGAACATGTTTCTGTTTCATTTTTTTTTTTAATATTAATCACGTTGTCTTCTCGTTATGACGAGATATAAGTGAAAAAAAAAAGAGAGAAAGATATAGAGAAAATACGAAGAAAGCGCGTTAGTAAGACAGAGTAAGAAAGTGAGAGAGTGATGTGTGAGGGAAAAAGAATAATGTTAAAAAGGGAGGGAACGTTGTTGTGAAAGAGAAAGCAGAATAGTGAAGAGAGAGAGAGAAATAAAGGTGGAAAGGAAAGAATAAGAAACTAGCAAAAGAGTGTGAGAAAGCGAAAGGGAAATAATAAGGAGCAAAAGAGAGAAGGAGAATAATAAAAGAATATGAGAGAGATGGAGTAAGAGAAGAGTGTTTTGAAAGAGAGAGAAAGAGACAGATAGAGTTTGAGAGAGAGAATGTGTGTAGATAGGGAGGAAAGTGATTATCGTAACAAACAAAACACAGTCGAGGCATGATTTTCACCAGTTGTCTCTTTCCTTGCTTCCTATATTTACGTCGGCTCTAATCTTGGTCTCGGTGGGTGGTATAGATTATTTGTTGTTTTTTTTTATAGATATATATATGTATCTATTATAAGTATATTAACCTATTATTATTGGTCTTACAATAATCTTGCTTTTGCAATTTTAATACTAATTAAGATTTACACGAGGAAACAAAGAAAACGTAAGATGTATTATTTTTATACGAATATATATTTGTAATACAAACACGACATACACAGGTGTGTTATACACACACACACACACACACACACACATATATATACACACACTACGCACATTCATATGTACTTAATTAGTAAAGACTTCATACAAACATACGAGTATATAGTATTTCATAATTTTACCATTGTAATCGGTTATTAGTGGTGTCTTTGATTTGTATCATTTATTATTATGATTATTATTGTGTTTTCTTGAGATTATTCATTTCTTTTATATATAATTGTAATTGTATATTATAATATTTTTTTTTGGGTTTTTTCTGTTCTATAAGAATCAGGAAGTCTTTTAACTTTCAGTAATTCCTATCTGAACATTTTTTTTTTCTTTTTTTCCCCTTTCTATAGATGTGATGCGTTTATTTATTTGAGCTTATGCAAGAAATTATTAATATTAACATTGTTGGTTATCGAGTTTTTGTTTTGGATAACAAACACATCAGTGTGAGGAACACCTAATCGTTTAATGTCTACAGGAAAACTACAAGAAACCACAAATAAAACGGAAATTGTTTAATTATCAAATTAAACAATATAAATTCATACGACTATATAAATACATACGCACATTGCCACGATGTATGCATTATTACCAAACAATATTTGCTTCTGTTCGATTTGGTCGGTGTTTTTGATTTTGTCTGCAATACTTATTACCGACAATTCCATTTCGGTAAACGGTTTAGAACAATCAAAGAAAATCTTCCGCAGGCAAGTCACAGAAAAAATAACACCAACAACAACAACATTAAAAACATCATCTTCCACGTTGAGCCCACCAGCCTCTTCCAGCTGTTCACCTTCATCTAACAGTGCCAATTCTTCCTCTTCATGCAACAATGGCACAGTCAACAACAGCCATACGTCCAGTTTTCATCACATTGTTGACCGATTTCAAAAAAACAAAGGCATGCTACTGAGGACTTTGTACGTGTTGATAGCTATTACATCCATCGTGGTCATATACTTCGCAGTCAAATCGCTCAGGTATGTTTTGTCAGAGATACTATTTCTATGTATTATTTTGTTATTTCTTTGTCATTGTTTTCATATTAGTGGTTCTGTCTTTCTTTTTAAGGCATTAATCTCCAACTATATTTACATTTCTTCCCCACATTGTCTCCAATATCATGACCCTTTATGGTCAATACAAAATAAAACAACGTGTCTTATAGTATTTACTTGTGACCGTTACGTTGTGGTTTCTAATCCTGCCGAGATCACTTTCGCCTTTTGTTTGTTCAGTGGTCGATAAAATAAAGTACCAGTCAAATTGTAGAGTCGTTATAATCGACTATACCCATCCCGATACATTTCACGCCTTATGCCAATTTAAAAATAAGATCATTATTACGATTATTATAAGGGCTCTGCCTTGGCAGAATTGGTAAGGCGAGGGTCATTTCTTGCAATATTTAGCTACTCCCCCACTTATGTTCTGTGTTCAAATCTCACCGAAGTCCTATATTACTTTTCATTCTTTCAAAGTCGGTAAAATTAATACTGGTTAACGTTCTGCCCCGTCCCCGCCTCACTAAATGTGTCTTAGAATCTTGTTATGATTCTTCCACAAATAGGGGATGCTGAATGTTGGAATGCTATTTAATGAAGGCGTGCTCGATCGACTTAAGTTGGAAATAAATAACAAAAGGATGAATAAAAGAAAAAGTTTGTTCTACTTTTTAGAAATAGCAGCCAAAATTTTTATCTCCCTCAGATCAAGCCCTACCGCCTCAAATTAGGAAAGAACACACAAAACAATGTAGTAGTCCACCTTATCTACATAAGCCTTAAAAGATTGTATGGTCACAGCTGGAATGGCCTGTTCGAGCATCAGGATCGATGTGGACTAAAACACCGGCTGTATTCATAAAAAGCGAACCGGTCACGATATATACACGATTTGTTTACTTATTTTACGAGAAACAATTCAGTTTGAGAAAGAATTTTTTTTTTATCTCTGTATAAACCATTATATCGATAATTCTTATGTTATCGTTTCATAACCTAAAGATGTTTCTTTTCTCCTTTTTGTTACTTTTTAAAAATGTTGATTGTTGTTTTACTTTCAGTTAGTAGATTTACGATCAAATACGTTTCTGTCATAGCTCCCCCCCCCTTTTTATTTTTTTTAAATTTTTTCTGCAAGTATAAACGATAGGTTGGGATTTAAAAGAAATTCAGCTGCTATTTTTAACAAGACGAACCATCACATAAAAATCTCTTGGGTCCTCATTAGTACAAGCGTTATTGGCAACTTACAACCACAATATAGGGTCCCTAAATTACATCAGCATCATTAAGAACATGCCCCATAAACGAAGAAACCAGAACATTCAATGTTGTTTGTAGGGAAGGATAGTAAAATGCCAAAGACAGTGAAGTATCCGACCACTTGTTTTTGCATTTTGAGTTCAAGCCCCACCCAGCGGTCGATTCTACTTTTTGATCCTCTTGTATCTAGAATAAATTTAAGTGGTACGAAAATGATTTGCCGTGTCTAAAGAAGTCCTTATTTGTGGAACAAACACCTATGACAAGGTTGATAATTAGTGACTCACTCCATCGGAAACATCAAAAAAAATTACCGGGAAATTTATGATTTTCGTGTATGAAATGCATTTTGTAATGAAAGTAAATTTGTATATACTTGTTTCGTTGCCAAAACAACTTAGTTCTAACACACCAAATCTCTCTTTGCATTTTGTGTATTGTAGAATCGGTTCGTTACGCGTCCGCCTCACAGCGTGTTTCAACAGACCCATATGTGTTACCTATATGAAGATATCATCAATACATACACACAAATCACAACACAAAACAGCAATTTCCAACCGTTTTTCAATTCACTGCATACTGATATACTAAATAAGGTTTACACTCACACACACACACACACACATATTATGTATGTTCATATGTTTGTTTGTATATATATGTAGTCAAATATTAAAATTATTTTCAGTCACATGGATGCACGTATTGCATTTTCCATCAAAGAAACACAAGTTTTCTACATATTCTGGTATTTTCTGATTCGCCTAACAGAATTGACAGTGCCGTTCTTGAAAGCATCAGCATTATTAACAAACATATCGACACTGTAAAGTTACTAATTTGTCCACATGTCACATATTGGACATATACCATACTATTTACAAGCCCACACGGTCCAACATATTTGTTTCCTCGCATTCACACAACGAATACATTTACAACTCTTTAGTTCAATGTTTTAGCTTGTCGATATTTCTAACCAGGTTGCCACACCCTGTTCCACAACTTCTCTACATTATAGCCCCCACCTCATTCGCCAGTGAACCTGATTTCGTGCATTTAATGTGAAAGTCTGTTCGGATTGTCATCCCCCACTGTTGCCCATAAATATTTATATACGCGGGTAGTTTATATGCGTACGCCTATGTGCGTGTTGTTCAATTTACAACTGTATGTTTCATATATTTATTTGGTCACTTCACAGCATGGAAGTGAAAGTTAGTTTTCACTCTAGGCGGGATGCAAGTCTATTGCAAGTAACGTTCCAAGAAGATTTTGGAACCAATTTCTGAGACATTGGTGAATTAAGTTTTCTCTGCAACCCAACCCAGATTTTTTACATAACATCTTTTCAGTTGAACCCACAACCTAAAAAAATTCATTAAATGTTAATTTGCCTACAGTAGAAGTAATGCGATGTTTTGGTTGAGGCCCATCTTTGGAGAATTTTTAGTCTGGAAGGAAAGGCTCTGTCTGAAATACCATTCATTTCCTCTTTACAACACACACACAAATTTATTTTATTTTGCTTCTTTTATTAACCTTTTTTTAGCCAATAGCAAATTATCTATCTCTTATGCCCTTGGACTTATTTTATTTTTTTGTGTGTTCTATATAATAGTAATCAAATCATTAGATTCATGGACAATAATTTGGAAGGTTCTGTATAGTTGCATGTTCTGTGAAAAATAAAACTAAATCTAGTTTAAACAACACCTTTTGATATCTCAAACAGAAAAGATACCTTAGATTATATATATATATATCATCATCATCATCATCATTGTTTAACGTCCGCTTTCCATGCTAGCATGGGTTGGACGATTTGACTGAGGACTGGTGAAACCGGATGGCAACACCAGGCTCCAATCTAATTTGGCAGAGTTTCTACAGCTGGATGCCCTTCCTAACGCCAACCACTCAGAGAGTGTAGTGGGTGCTTTTACGTGTCACCCGCACGAAAACGGCCACGCTCGAAATGGTGTCTTTTATGTGCCACCCGCACAAGCCAGTCCAGGGGCACTGGCAACGATCTCACTCGAAAATCCTACGGGAGCCAGTCAGGCGGTACTGGCAACGGCCACGCTCAAAATGGTATATAATATATATATATATAGTCTTAGATACCTAAAAATAAGATGATCATGGTTGGAATACTTCTGATCTTTGGTCAAGACCTGAGGCTTAACAGCTAATTCATATCTGTGACCAAGTCTCTCACACATTCATTTTTCTAACCACTTAGAATGTGGACTAAATGCATTTTATCATATCACCAACATCGAGAGGTTGGTACAGCCACTGGCAACACTTAAAAGTCATATCTGCTATGTTGTTTCCATTCAATAGTGCCAGTGGGTTGACTCATCCCTGGCAAGAGTAGAGAGAGTTTCCTATTCTTGTGTTATCTCTATTCATTTGTTGAGTTCCATATCACACAGCTGAGTGGGAAGAGACCCACTGTGATTGGAGCAAGAGGATGATAAAAAAGAGAGTGATGTATGGTAATGAGATTAGATAAAAGTAACATGACCTAGACATTGGTCGAAAAGAGAATGATGAAATAGAATTGGGTGAGGTTATTACGAAGTCAATGTAATAATAGAGAAAGGTATGAAAGAGGAAATGACAGACAGATGCATGATGATTGTTGGTAAGGATTGTTGGCACTCTGTCGCTTACGACGTCGAGGGCTCCAGTTGATCCGATCAACAGAAGAGCCTGCTCGTAAAATTAACATGCAAGTGGCTGAGCACTCCACAGACACGTGTACCCTTAACGTAGTTCTCGGGGATATTCAGCATGACACAGTCTGACAAGGCTGACACTTTGAATTACAGGCACAACAGAAACAGGAAGTAAGAGTGAGAGAAAGTTGTGGTGAA
>NC_068992.1:28819301-28820955 GCF_001194135.2 Octopus bimaculoides | reverse complement strand
AATTACAGGCACAACAGAAACAGGAAGTAAGAGTGAGAGAAAGTTGTGGTGAAAAAGTACAGCAGGGTTCGCCACCATCCCTTGCAGGAGCCTCGTGGAGCTTTAGGTGTTTTCGCTCAATAAACACTCACAACGCTCGGTCTGGGAATCGAAACCGCAATCCTATAACCACAAGTCTGCTGCCCTAACCACTGGGCCATTGCACCTCCACATTGGTAAGGATATAATATATCTATGCATGTCTGCTCATCCATTTGACCATCTATCCTTACATGCATGTTTGGTTGTGTCGAGGCACTGACATAGCTGGGTGGTTGAGCTTAAGCATAATTCACTTCTCATCTTCAAACTTTTGAGTTGTCCTACTCTATGACACGTTGGTCAAGTGTTTGCTGCTATAGCCCTAGGTTGACCAAATCTTTTGTCAGTGAATTTCGTAGATGGAAACTGAAAGAAAGCCATCCTGTATGTATATGTGTTCATGTCTGTATTCATTTACATTTGCACTCTTATGACAGTTGCAGACATGCAAGTAGTGTTGTTGTTATGTCTATCAACAAACTATCTGCTCACTCTGCACCTTTTTTAGATGTGTGAAATAAGAGATCCCTTACTCGAAAAATGGGCTTAGCAAACAAGAAGGGCATCTGGCTGTGAAACATTGTTCAATAATATATTCATGTATCCCATGCTAGCATGGAAAAATTAGACACAAAATCAAATGAGTATTATCTTTTACTGTTTTCAGTTATTTGTCTGTTCCATACTGGAAACAGCCAACTACAGTCAGCCATTGTGTTTCTACTTTATTAACCTTTGAAGGATGAAAGGCATAGTAGACCCGAGAAGGATTTGAACTCAAAAGAATGAAGTAATATAATTAAATATCACAAAAGATTTTGTTCAATGCTCCACTGATTCTGCCATACAATCACCACATTCAGTGACATGTAAGAGGCAAATCAGCATCTGGGTTGAAATTTTTGGGGGAAATTTGGAATGCAAACCATATTTTGAACCATTAAGGTTCAACAATTAATTCTTTAGTAACATTCTGTTAGCTTCCATACGATCAGCAAAACATTTTTGGCATAGAATTTGTAAGTTCTGAAATTGGTAAATGAGATATTTTATATCGTCATCATCATCATCATCATCATCAAAAGTCTGTTTTCAATGCTGGCTTGGGTTGGACAGCTTGACAGGAATTGTCAAGACTAGGGGCTGCCCCAGATTCCAAAGTGTATTTTGGCTTTGTTTATTTGGCTGGATGCCCTTCCTTACACTAACCACTTTACTGAGTGTACTGGGTGCTTTTTACATGACAGCATCACCAGTGCTTTTTACGTGGTACTGGCACCAATACCAATAATTTTACATGGTGCCATTGTTTTAGGAGCTCAGTTCTATTATAGTGGGCATGTCTTTTTGAGTACAGCAATGTGCCAAGTTTTTCTGTAATTGTATTGGGGAAATTAGCACTTGTGCCTGCAGCATGTGTAAGGACTTTCAAGCGAGATCGTTGCCAGTGCCTCTGGACTGGCTCTTGTGCGGGTGGCACATAAAATACACCATTTTGAGCGTGGCCGTTGCCAGTACTGCCTGACTGGCCTTTGTGCCAGTGGCACGTAAAAGCAACCACTACACTCTCTGA
>NC_068992.1:28814703-28818520 GCF_001194135.2 Octopus bimaculoides | reverse complement strand
TATATATATGATAATAATATTAGGGATAAAATCCGAAATTACAGGTAAAAACTCAATTAAAATCAATATATAAAAAATTAAAATTAAATTGAGCTTTAAAGATTAAAATATATATAAATATATAGTTTCCAAGGCAAGGCAAACATCTCAAGTCATATACATTATTATTATTGGAAAAAATTCCAAGTCTTACAGCTGTTTCTGGGATATCCTAGCATATGGGATATTCTGCCATCAGAGACAAGTAGGGAAAATGAAAAGGGTATATATTGATGAAATGACAGTATAGAGGAAGGGAGTAAAAGAATAAGGAGATGAAGAAAGAGAATGAAATCAAATTAGGCAGCTGTTTAGCAATGTAACACCAAAAAGGAAAATTATAATTGTCATTAAAAATGACAGAGGGTGTAAGAAACGACTACAATGCTAAAAATAAGAGCTAAAGTGCTCTGGTGCTGCAGTCAACACACATAAATGTATACATACATACTGACAACAATCATAAACAGCTGAAGTCGGCAGCTGTAATTTCCCTATACCGTCGATGGTATATATATATATATATATATATATATATATGGACAAATGTCTCTCTGCGTAACACTTTTTTGATATAAAATATTTTTTGTCACCATTCATAACTCAAAAGAGCTTTTCAGCATTCAGAAATAATTTCAGTTATAAAGTGATTAAATAGGAGGAACCAGCAATTTAGTTGCTGGCTACCCAACCTTGAAATAGATTGTGCTAGATTACTGACATTATTTTGCTATATATTTCATATATATACATATAGGGGCAGGAGTGGCTGTGTGGTAAGTAACTTGCTAACCAACCACATGGTTCCAGGTTTAGTCCCACTGCGTGGCACCTTGGCCAAGTATCTTCTATTATATCCTCGGGCTGACCAAAGCCTTGTGAGTGGATTTGGTAGGCAGAAGCTGAAAAAAGCCCATCATACATACATATATATATATAATTATATGTATAGGCGCAGGAGTGGCTGTGTGGTAAGTAGCTTGCTAACCAACCACATTGTTCCTTGTTAGCCTTGGGCCGACAAAGCCTTGTGAGTGGATTTGGTAGATATATATATGTACATATATATATGTGTGTATGTATATGTTTGTCCCCCACCATCACTTGACAATCGATGTTGGTGTGTTTATGTCCCCATAACTTAGCGGTTTGGCAAAAGATGCTGATAGAATAAGTACTAGGCTTACAAAGAGTAAGTCCTGGGGTCGATTTGTTTGACTAAAGGTGGTGCTCCAGCATGGCCACAGTCAAATGACTGAAACAAAAGAATATATATATGTTTGTGTGTTTGTTTGTCCCCCCCCCCCAACAGCACTGGCATCGGCCACAACTACGATTTCGTTTGACTCAGCAGGTCTTCTCAAGCACAGCATATTGCCCGACAATTGAAGGGTTATGCTATGATCTCACTTGACTAGCTGGGTCTTCTCAATCACAGCCTATCTTCAAAAGTCTCGGTTGCTTGGCATTGCCTCTATGAGGTCCAATGTTCAGTGGTTGTGCTTCACCACCTCATCCCGTGTTTACCTCTTCCACAAGTTCCTTCCACTTTTAAGGTGGGACACTTCTTCACATAGTTGTCCTCATCCATACACAATACATGACCATACCAGTGCAGTCGTCTCTCTTGCACACCACATTTGATGCTTCTTATGTCCAACTTTTCTGTCAAGTTGCTTACACTCTGTCATATATACACACTGACATTACACATCCAGCAGAGCATTACTAGCTTCATTTCTTTCAAGCCTACGCATGTCCTCAGCTGTCACAGCCCATGTTTTACTGCTGTGTAGCATAACTGTTTGCACACATGCATCATACAATCTACCTTTCACTTTGTTACCAGCAGAGGTTGGAGCTCCCTGAAATTTGCTTTCAGAATGTAAAGTCAGAAAAAATGCTGCAAGGCATTTTGTCTGATGTAGTAACAATTCTACCAGCTTTCCACCCTGTGTGCTTCTATTTCATTCTGTCAGTTGGTAGAAGCATGAATTATATACTTTAGCTTCAAGGCTGAAACATGTATGGAGTCGTCCCAAACTTTTCTAAGGATGGACTAATCTTTCTCTATTTACATTATCTATTTCTGATTTTAATTAATTGGGGTTGTGGAGTAGCAATGCATTTCATAAATTCATTTTTTCTTCCAAGATTTGAGTTGTCTCTTGATTTTATTTGGTTAATTTAAACATTATTCAACAATATTTATCCTTCCTTGATACAGGTGTAGTCTTCATTAATTAGAATTATTGTACTTACCACATTATGCATATTAGCAGTCACTTTACAACAACCTGCATGTAATCACTTGGTGTGTCAGAAATAGCAACCAAACATACTTCAGTTACACCATACTGTCTTGAAAAAGAATGTACACATTGATCTGTAAACTTCTAGATTTGCTGTGCTTGACAAAAGCTTATATATGTCTGGCAGGTTGAGTGACCTTGTACAGGCTTCCTTGCTCTTTTATTGGCTGTTCAGGTTATTGCTTCTGATGTTACTATTTTGTGTGTATGTACGTGTGTGTTTGGCTAGGAGAGAGTTCATTCATTAATCCTTTAGCATTTAAATTGGCCATATCCAGCCCAAATATTCTACCTGCTTTATGTTCAGACCAGTCAGATCAGGCATCTCACACCTACTCCGCAATGTGGCTGTGTGCTAATAAGAAGCTTACTTCACATCCACATGGTTCAGTTCCACTGCATGGCACTCTGTCTTCTACTATAGCCTCGGGCCAACCAAAGCCTTGTGAGAGGATTTGGTAGATGGAAACTGAAAGAAGCCCATCGTATATATATATATATATATACATATATATATATATATATATGTGTGTGTGTGTCTTTGTGTCTATGTTTGCCCCTGCCAGTCGCTTGACAACCAGTGGTGTTGTGTTTATGTCCCTGTAACTTAGTGGTTTAGCAAAAGAGACTAATAGAATAATAGGCTTACAAAGAATAAATCCTGGGGTCGATTTCTTTGACTAAAGCCCTTTAAAGTAGTGCACCAGCATGGCCACATGTCAAATGACTGAAATGTGTAAAAGAATGAAAGAATAACCAATGTCATCAGAATCTCAGAGCTGTGAGATTATGCAGATTAAATTACAACAATGTGAATAAGTAAGCATTACATTTGACAGAATAGTCTGAATGCTGAGGGGTTAACCCTTTCTTGACTGAACTTTTAATGACTAAGCAACCAGATTTTTCAATACAATACCAATTTTTGAAGTGGTTTAATAAAATAGCTATAACTTTATGAAATAGCTACATCATGCTGTTATTGGCCAACTAGAATTTCATGATATTATAATGAGATTTTAATTGAAGTATTAATTTAAATACAAGTGCTTTATTGTTGGCAGTCTCAGGTGGGTTGACATTGAAAGTTATTAAGAAATAGAGATTTCATTTCTTATCCTGGAGCAGGTCAAACAGTGATGTTTAAACCTTTAGCGTTCTTGTTACTTTGTCAAATGTAATGCTTATTTATGTTTCAAGTTTTACTTGTTTGTCATTAGGTTTTGGCCATGCTGGGGCACTGCCTTCAAGAATTCTAGTCAAACAAATCGACTGCTGTACGTTTTTTCTTTAAGCCTGACACTTATTCTATCGGTCTCTTTTGCTGAACCACTAAGCTACAGGGGTCTAAACACACCAACACTAGTTGTCAAACAATGATGGAGCACAATCGCTGGCACGTACACACACACACACACACACACACACACACACACACACACACACAAAATGGGCTCTTTTTAGTT
>NC_068992.1:28812525-28814693 GCF_001194135.2 Octopus bimaculoides | reverse complement strand
TTTGGTTGGCCTGAGGGTATAGCAGAAGACACTTGTCCTAGGTGCCATGCGATGGAACTGAACCTAGAAGCAAGTGTTTGGGAAGCAAACTTCTTACCACACAGCCTCACTCACTTTATTTTAAATTAAGCGTGCATTATTTTGTAGTTTCAAGTTTTCAATATGGTGATTGTTTATCTTTAGAATTACATTGTAGTGTACGTGTGAGATGCCAGATCTGGCCACTTTTAACATTAAACAGGTAGAATATTTGGGCCAGATATAGCCAGTTTGAATGCTAAAATGTTAAGAGACAGAGAGAGATTTGGTTGGTATAGTGGAGCAAGTAAGATAAAAGTGATTTTTAAAACTCCCTTGGGTGGCTTTGTGTAGGATGAAATGTACCAGTTCTTGGACTAGAAACAGAAATGGAAATAAGATTTTTCATTTACAAAGAAGAATACGAAGAAAAAAAATAGGAAATAAGCCTTACCTTTATATTCTTAAGTCTACCAGCTGACTTGATAAAATTGATTTATTTTTATAATAAGCTGTGTTGGCATAGCAAAAACAGAAAGAAGGAAAATCACTCTGCCAGTTGAGTTGAATGCTCTCTCTAACATCTGGAACTAAATAGCTGACCTAACTGGCCATCATTAACATATATATTTCTCTGCTGCTTTGTTAAACATATACATATGCATGCATGCTTGTAAATGCATGCAGACATGTATAAATATATGCATGCATATCTATACATACAAGCATACGTAGATACATATTTACAGACAGGCACATACTAGACATTTATAATGTATGTATACACACTCATACATACATACATACACATTTACATACATACTTATTATGAAATACATATACGTTGCACTGTAAAATGCACACAACACATTTGCATGCACACATCCATGTGTATGTTTGTGTGTGAGTGAAGATGCAACTTCATTATTGAAAATTTTAAAGGCTTTATGTCTATGGCAAGAATTTGTTATTGAAAGTTCTGTATTGTTCATTGTACCATGAAATTATTGGCTCTAAGCAAGAGATGGAAATATATAAAATGGCATCAGGCATTGAATACATTTCCCTCCTGTATTTATATATGTCATGACCATCACTCAGAATTATGTATGAATTTCCAACTTGTAGACATTTCTCAGCATCATTTCTGTTTAATCCTTTTGTGACATATTTCTTATGAAATACACTGTCTTAGTATTTCAATTAGAAAGTAATCCAGAATATGGAGCAACTTTTTGTAAAATAACCAATTTAGAGTATTTTTGTAACACTTGTATGATATCATCATCTACACCAAAATGTGAATATACCAATAAAGGGAATGGGGGGGGGGGGGTAGTGAAATGGATGACATAAAGAAATTCGTACTTTTACTGCTATGCTTTAACAAGAAGATTGCTACAGATGATTGAAAGATGGTTAAGTGCCTTTTACCATAGTCCCAGGCTGACTAGTGCCTTCTGAGTGAATTTGGTGGATGGAAATTGTTTGAAAGCTTATCATGTATATATAAATATGTATATAAAGTATATGAGCAGTTTTCATCAGGTGACTCAAACTAATAAGTATACACTCTGTATACCTTTTTATTATTTATCTAAATCTAAATTAAATATCCTTGTCAAGTCTTGCCAAACAGTTTGCCTTTTCATTTTGGTTTTAATCTATATGTATGTATATATATTAATTTCACATTTTGGCACGAGGCCTGCCAATTTTGAGGTGGGGTGGTCGTCGATTATGTCAACCCCAGTATTCATCAGTACTCAACTGGTACTTATTTTTTTGACCTTGAAAGGATGAAAGGTAAAGTAGACCTCGACAGAATCTGAACTCAAAAGTATGAAGATGGATGAAATGCCACTAGACATTTTGCCTGACACGCTAACAATTTTGCCAGCTTACTGCCATATATATATATATATATATATAATAATAATAATAATAATAATAATACAAAGAATATATATGCATGTATACACACATATATGTACATACTTACATCTACATGTGTATATAGATGCATATCAGGGTACAGGACGTTAGAAAAATGAACTACAGACAACGGAACGAACACATAGGAAAACAGATAGCCACTTGGAATTATTCCTTCATCAGCTGCCTCTATTCTAACTAGGCGTTTCGAATAT
>NC_068992.1:28806171-28812198 GCF_001194135.2 Octopus bimaculoides | reverse complement strand
ACGCATGTTATAATTGCATACTTTACATATGTAGGAATAAAGTATGCAATTATAATATGCGTTTTCTCCATTCCTTAAATTTTTATATAGATATATATATATATATATATACATATATATATTGGTGTGTCTTTGTGTTTGTTCTCCACCACCATTTCATAACCAGTGTTGGTTTGTTTATGTCTCTGTAACTTAGTAGTTCAGTGAATGAACTGATAGAATAAGTATCGGACTTGAAAATAAGTACTGAAGTCAATTAGTTCAACTTTACCCATCAAGGTGCTGCCTCAACATGGCCACAGTCCATTGACTGAAACTGAAACAAGTAAAGACTAAAGATAAACACAATACAAAATAAACGTAAAAAGTAGGTTTGCATTTTCATACTATGCATTGTGTTGAACAATGAATAACTGCTTAAACTCTGAATAACAAAAGTAAACTATTCTTATTAAACAGTAAAGGAAGGAAGACGATACATTGTGTGATTAATACGAAATGCTATATATTAATGACAAGAAGAAAAAAACCTCTATTATAAATCAGGAATTCAAAGTACAAAAATACTTGTTTTGTTTTCTGACTGCAAACAGTCTTTGGCAGCTGGTTAGAAACAGGGCCTGGCTATGTGGGATAATAATTCTATGACACAGCAAATGTTGGTTTCAATCCATGCAATTTAACACTTTCTTGTATCTGTTTGAAAGAACTTCTCCAGTGAAAGCCGTTGAAACTCATTTTTCCCTTGTTAATCTAGCATTTGATGCATAATTTAAAGAAAAGGTTCTCACATAAAATTTTGATAGAAGTTTTAAATTTACATATGATCACTTCAGAATGAGATGTTCTTTGTTTTCTTGTTTGTTTTTTTTTAAACCCAAAAAATTGAGAGGCAGTTTTGGATGAGTGGTTATCAAAAGGGTTTAGTCAGGATTAATATACCTGCACATCTGGATTCAGTTGTGGTTGGACAGTGGTATGATGGATGAAACGGTTGATTTAAACAGACCATATCAGGCCCAGATATTCTACCTATTTTATGTTTACACCAGCTAGATCTAGCTCTTCATACCTACCCTACAATGTCATTCTAAAAATAAACAATCATACCATTGAAACCTCAAAGCTGCTGAATAATGCATGATTAATTCAAAACAATGCAAATAAATAAGTATTGCATTTGATGGAGTAATCTGATTGCTAAAAGGTTAATGTAACCAACAGGTGTAGCAGAGCCCATTGCTACTTGGTGAAGGCGCACCACTCAATGGTTAGAACGTCGAGCTTATGAGCGTGAGGTAATGAGTTTGATTCCTAGACTGGGCTGTGTGTTGCGTTCTCAAACAAGATACTTCATTTCACATTGCTCCAATTCACTCAGCTGTAGAAATGAGTTGCAACGTCACAGGTGCCAAGCTGTATCAGCCTTTGCCTTTCCTTTGGACAACATTGGTGGCATGGAGAGAGGAGGCTGGTTCATGGGCAACTGCTGGCTTCCATAAACAACCTTGCCCAGACTTGTCTTGGTGGGGAACTTTCTAGGTGCAATCCCATGGTCATTCATGACTAAAAGGAGTCCTCTGAAGCATTGTAGTTTGCTACTTATCATTTCATCCCAATTTAGCCCTTTCTGAGCAAATCTACAAACAAAGGTGTTGGAGCCATGACCATTCTGTTGCACATATGCATTGTGTATCTTGAACTACATTACCCAATGTGTTCTTATCACTTTCTTTTTTATTTTTGCAATTGGAACGGTACTTGACTTCTATTTTGATTTGTTCAAACAACCACATTAAAAGATTCTTGTTGGATCCATTATTGGGAAGTTTAGGTGCTCTTTTATGGATCACGGGGCCAGCAGTTTAAAGAGTTTTACTGCTATTTCTTTCACCTCTGTATTGAGTTAAAAAAATGTAGCAACATTTCCTTCAGATTACATCTTATGTGTCTTAGAAAAACCAATGGTGAATAAATACATTGGATAACGTGATCAATAAAATCAACTAGATAGTCATGATAGTAGTGTCTTTTGAAGATATATGTTTGATCAAAGCTGACCTGAGTTGGCACAACAACAACTAGTCACTTCTGTCACATATAAATATGTAGGTTTATTCATTGAATGAATAGCCTACAAACTGTAAAACTATAGCATCAGAAGAAAGAGATATGGCAAAGAGTAATGCAAATAACCTTGGGGACTTTATATTTATGAGGAAGAAGACTATAAAATAAACTGCAGGGGAAGAAAATTGGTATAACTAAAGATCAAGGAAAGATGAAAGCATGACTGTGGTAAGAAGTTTGCTTCCCACTGTGTGGCACCTTGGACAAATGTCTTCTACTATTGCCGAAAGCTGACTAAAGCCTTGGGGAATGGATTCAATAGATGGAAGCTGAAAGATGTTCATTGCTTGTGTGTTTGTGTGTGTGTATAGTATATATGTATGTATGTATGTGTGTGTATTTGAGGGGGAGCTGAAAAGGCCTGGCTGGAGGCCCGACCTTCCCAACCCTTTTACAGCGCTTTGAAAAACTGAAGGTTCGCTGCAATAAATATGTGAATCTGAGAGGGGAATATGTTGAACAAAATCATAATTAACTAATCCTCCTGTATTTACTTTTACCCAAAGCCAGGAATTTTTCAGTACACTCTCGTATATTCTTTTACTCTCTTGTTTCAGGCATTTGCCTGTGGCCATGCTGGAGCACTGTCCATTTAATATATATATATATATTAATCATGCATGTGTATAAATATGTGGATGTATATATGTGTGTGTGTGTCTTTGTGTTTGTCCCCCACTCCTATTTGACAACTGGTGTTGGTTTGTTTACATCTCCTGTAACTTACCTGTTCGGCAAAAAGAGACGTATAGAATAAGTACCAGGCTTGAAAAAAGACGAAGTACTGGTTTTGATTTGTTCAGCTGAAATCCTTCAAAGCAATGTCCCAGCATAGCCACAGTCAAGTGATTGAAACAACTAAAAGAAAAGATAAAAGAGGAGGCGGGAGAGAAGTAGCATTTGAAAGCGGCATGGGAGGCACTGAGGGTTTCTTTTGGTCAGTCAGTGTGAGAAGAAACAAAATAATAGCTGATATGGAAACCTGTTAAGAGGAGTGACTGGTAGGAAAATACAATTTGACTGCAGTGTTTTCTGCATTAATGCATGACGTGAATGCATGCAAAAGATATGCAAATAAATCTAATGTAGAAAAAAAAAAAATCTTTCATTTTATTTTTATGAAAGATGATTTTAAAAGAGGCTATGTACATGCAAAGTATGTCTTAATTCAATTGTATGATTTCCATTGTTAAAATTGAATATTTAGTTTTAAGTACAGAAGTCACTTTGGCTGTGCACACACATAGACACACATACACACATGCACACGTACACACACACTTTGAAAAGAAAGTGTTAAGTAATGTTTTTTCAGTTTTGTGTTGATATTAAGATTAGTCTTTTATGTTGTGCTTGTGTGAAGTATTGTTTTGCATTTTGGTTGGCGCAGGCATGACCTAGTGGTTAAGAAGTTCATTTCCCAACTGTGTGGCTTCAGATGCAGCCTTATGAAGGGATTTGATCAGCAGAAACTGAAAGAAGCGGCGAGTTGGCAGAAACGTTAGTACGCCAGGCGAAATGCTTAGTGGTACTTCGTCTGCCATTATGTTCTGAGTTCAAATTTCGCCGAGGTCGACTTTGCCTTTCATCCTTTCGGGGGCGATTAAATAAGTACCAGTTACGCACTGGAGTTGATATAATCGACTTAATCCCCTTGTCTGTCCTTGTTTGTCCCCTCTATGTTTAGCCCCTTGTGGGCAATAAAGAAATAGGAAACTGAAAGAAGCTTGTCATGTACTAGGCAGTGGATCTCATGGCTTTTGATCTTAACTAATTAGAATTGTTATCATGTACATGATTTGTCTTGGTGTAAAAGATGGGCTACACCAAATATTCTACTTAATACACGGATTTGCTTGTCACTTGCTTGATTGTAACCAACGAACATGCCCCTTAGTGGCTGACAATATGTGCATCTCTGATCACAAGCATGAGTGGTGGGGAGCATCATAGCCATGTGTTGAGAGGGGTTCTTTGGAGTTTGAATAATTAATTCCTGGAAACATGGGTGCTTTAGTCATCATCTTTAAACAGCCTATATAGTTGTGATGCATGTGCTTAGTATGCTTTTATCAGATGGGCAGTCATGATGGGTATATTGGGCTTTGTATATTTGTACCCCAACATCACTCAATGATAATACACATGTACATGCATGTGAGGTACTAGAAAAAGTTACCTTCTTGAATCATGCCAACTGATAAGGCTGGTTTCCCAGTTTTCATGGAATATAAATTCCCCACCTGGATGAGATGCTGGCCTGTCACAGGATTACTCGTTTTTACCTACTGAGTAGACTGAAGCAAGGTGAAATGAAGTGTTTTGCTCGAGACCACAACATGTCGCCAGATCCAGGAATTGAAACCACAGTCTTACAGTCGTGAGTCCAACACTCTAACCACTAAGCCACATGTATGTACACATGTATGTATGTGTTCGTTCACTGACACCTGTGACACTTGAGAAAGAGTCAGAATGGAGGTTAGATTATGTCATTTATGAAAATAATGTATAACCGTGTTAGTCTACTTATTTTAAGGAGGGAACAACAGACAGCACAACTGTTTTTGAGTATTGAAAGCGGGTCATGACTTCATCATTGTGGAGGAGGAGGAGGTGGATTGAGCTGGCAATTGATATTAGTAATGTCTACAAATATGGTAACTGTGTGTGGGTTTTAACAATGTCAGTTGGCTAGCAACAATGAACAATTGAGAGACCTGTTCAAGGTTCAATCATAGTTGTTGTTTTTGCTGTTATTATCCTTAATAGCCTGTGTCAGTAATGTATGTGTTTTAAGTAAAGAGTAGATCATTAGTAAAATTGGAAATAATTACACTGGATATTAGGATGAACTGGGAGTGGGGGCAGGGGTGCCATTTGAAAGCCATGTGTGTGTGTGTGTGTGTCCCTTCTCCATTTACCAACAATTTACCATTAATAGATCTAATTTCTTTTTTGCCTTCTTTTTGGTTTTACCATAATTTTTTTTCTCTGTAATTTTGTCTTCATGCTTTCATAGCTTTCTAACACATTTCTAAATGGATATGCGTATGTAGTTTCGTGTGTATGTGTTCCTTATCAGCTTAACATGCACTTTTTCATGCTCAAGTGGGTTGGTCCCAGCTTTGTTAAGGTGGATTTTCTATGACTGGATGCTTTTCCTGTTGCCAAACCTTATCTGTTTGCAGCCAAGGTAATAATTTCCCCATGACCAGATAGGTTTTCATGGAAAATTGGAAACAAAGAACACTACCTGTAAACACTTGTTTACAACAATCACATGATGTCAAGACAAAAGAACAGTGTGTATGTGCATCTATTTATATTGTTCTCTCCACAGGAATGTAAATTAATCAAACCATTTGTCATGCAGTTTTGGGGAAAAAAACACAGACAGACACACACACACACACACACACACACACACAGGTGTAGCAAAGGGTGCATCGTGTCTGTGGGGTAACAAGTTTGCTTCTCAACCACATAGTTTCACGTTTACCTTGAGCAAGTATCTTCTACTATAGCCTCAGGCCAACCAAGACCTTGTGAGTGGATTTAGTAGATAGAAACTTAAAGAAGCCTATTATATATGTGTGTGGGCATGTGTGCGTATCTTTGTGGGTGTGTTTGTATGCACCCAAGCTTGACAACCGGTGTTGGTGTGTTTACATTGCTGTAACTTAACAGTTCAACAAGAGAAACTGAAAGGCTTTAAAAAAACATAGATACTGAGGTTGATTCATTTGACTAAGATTTTTTAAGGCTGTGCCCCAGTATGGCCACAGTCTAATGGCTCAAACAAGCAAAAGAAAAAGAGATTATATATATATGTATATATATATATATATATATATATATATATTCCACAAGGTTTTAGTGGGTTTTAACTAAAAT
>NC_068992.1:28790417-28806053 GCF_001194135.2 Octopus bimaculoides | reverse complement strand
CAATTTGCTGTGCTTGAAATCATAGTCGTGGCCAGTGGCTTGTGAAAAACACCCATTACACTTTTGGAGTGGTTGGCGTTAGGAAGGGCGTGCAGCCAGAGAAACCATGCCAAATCAGACTGGAACCTGGTACAGCTCTCTTGCATACCAGTTCAGTCAAACTATCTAACCCATGCCAACATAGAAAGTGGATGTTAAATGATACACACACGCACGCACACACACACACACACACACACACACACACACACACACACATACGGATATGTATAAGTAAATGCAGATGTAAATAAATGCACCAACACATACTTGTGTATTTGTGTGTGTTTATGTTTACACACATACATGTATATATACATCTATGTGAAACTAGTTGTTTGCTTATATATGTTTGTGAGTGTCTATATATATAGTTATCTATGTACTGTGCTTTCTACCTATCTTTTGCTATCAGCCAATTTATGTTTCTATAACTCACTAATTGTACAAACATAGATATCCTGTAATTAAATGTTATAAAATAAATGAAAAGAAAGACGTAATCTACTTTAATTGCCAAAGTGTGAAAATTTAATTCTCATCATTTCTGTATGGTAGGCTTAATCTGGCTGCCCAATTTAATGTCTGCTGACCCTGCCCCAACCCCAGTCTTTGAGTGCCTTTAGTGGGATTCAGTCTGTTATGTACATTTGGGCCAAGTCACTGGTTTAAGAAAAAATTTTCCTCCCTTCTTTCTAGTTTTTAAGCTCTGAAAAAAAAAAAAAAACGAAATTGGTAATGGGTTCTGTCCTTTCCTCTTTAAATAACTGAATTAAAATAAAAATTCCTTTACATTCCAGTCACCAACCTTTACCTGCAAGGTTTGGCAACAAGAAAAGCATCTGATCATAAAAATTAGCCTTTTCTAGTTGGGCAAAATGGACATTAACTCTTTAGCATTCACATTGTTCTGTCAAAAGCAATGCTTATTTATTCACATTGTTTTGAATTAATCATGCATTATCTTGTTAGTATGAGATTTTGATGATGTAACTGTTAATTTATTAGAATGATATTGTAGGGCTGGTGTGAGAAGTCAGATCTGGCAAGTATGGGCATAAAACAGGTAGAATATTTTGGCTGGATATGGCCAGTTTAAATGGTAAAGGGTTAACCAGCAAAGTGACAATGTGGTAAGAAGCTTGTTTCCTAACCTCATGGTTTCTTGGGCAAGTATCTTCCCCTATAGACCTAGGCCAACCAAAGCCTTGTGAGAGGATTTGATAGACTGAAACAGAAAGAAGGCCATTGTGTGTGTGTATTACTGCCTCCTTGATCATGTGATAGTGGTAAGCAAGTGTCAGTCATGCAAGCAGTGTCCTTTATTTCCAGGCTTCCATGAAAACATGTCTGTTCTGACAGAATATTACTGGACTTGGAAATAGGTGAAGGTTGATGACAGGAAAGGCATCCAGCTGCAGACATCTGTCTCAGCAAATTCCATTCAACCTATGCAAGCGTGGAGAAGTGGTTGTTAAAATGATGATGATGATAATAATTACTAGATTATTGAAATATTTCTTAGGTGAAGGCATTACACTTTGATTGAATTATAAAATGCTACCAAGGATTACTACATTTGCAGTGAGCTGGCAGAATCATTAGAACATCAGGCAAAATATTTAGCAACATTACCTCAGCCTTTACACTCTGAATTCAAATTCTGCTGAGGTCAAGTTTACCTTCAAGGTGGTGAGCTGATAGAATCGTTAGCAGACATGGCAAAATGCTTAAGAGCATTTTGTCCATCTTTATGTTCTGTGTTCAAATTCCACCAAAATCAACTTTACCTTTCATCCTTGCAGGGTTGATAAAATAAGTACCACTGTGATCGATGTAATAGTCTTACTCTTTTCCCCAAAATTTCTGGTTTTTTGCTAAAATTTGAAATCAATAATTATTACAATAATTACATAATTACTACATGCCACTCTGAGTCACAACAATATACATGTATAAAGCTACTTATATTTTAAAATGACTGCTTTTGTTTTTTGCTTAAAACATTTTTTTACTGGTCCACTGAGTAGTTTAATGATATAAAAATTTGAATTAAAAACTATGATACTATATTCTGTTGCATTTTCAGAGGACATGACACCAACAACAAATACATGCACTGGTTCAGTTTTACTTCTTTATTATTAGTGAATTGGTTAGTTATTTAACCTACTAACTAACTAACTGCTTGCTTAATCACTCTGTTAATCAATCAATCAGATTTTTGTCAAAGTTGCAAGCAATTGATTAGTTAGTTGGTTGAGTAACTAACCAACTGATTAATAATGAAGTGAAATTAAACCAGCGCTTGTGTTTATTACTGGTGTAATGACCCTTCCAAGATACAACAAAATTTGTTTCAACACATGAGTTTACATCAAGAATCTTACAAGTCAAATACGAAAATGAAATAATACTATATTTAAAAAATATTGGTTTCAAATTTTGGCACAATACCAGCAATTTTGGAGTAAGTCAATAACTGGTACTTATTGTATTGACCCTGAAAAGATGAAAGGCAAATTTGAACTCAGAACTTAAAGACTGGCGAAATGCTGCTAAGCATTTTGCCTGGAGTGTTAAGAATTCCATCAGCTTGCCAGCTTATACTTGCAAAATTATTACCATATAATTTACAGACCACTGAAAGATTTGTCATTTTCAACAGTCAAGAAGTTTATTCATTAGAATATTCATGGTAAAACAGGAATTCCACAAGGATTTATTTTGTTTTCTACTGCTATTTAAATGTACTTCAAGATTGTTCCCATTTCTCATCTTAGTTAAAGCGGCATAAAATTCCTTGACTTAACACTAGTAAAAATAATTGTCAATTTGATTAAATGATTAAATGACTGTTTTGTGTCTTGGTAATGGCAAAATTCAGGTATCATGGGAAATCGTCCATTATTCATCACAACTGGAAGATTTATATCTTTTCACTCTCTCAGAGTTATGGTGATTGTTCATTCCATTTGGTCAAACGATAGCAACCACTTGGTCTGGTGTAATGTCTGGTGTAATGTATCACTTTCTCCAACCCACTAATTTTCATTCTCTCTCTCTCTCTCTCACTCACTCTTACTCTTGTTTGCCACTTTGGGCAATTTGATAAACATCTCATCTCATTCCTTCACTCACTTTTATTTTACTTCTAGTTGCTTAGTCTCTTTCTATATATCATCAAGCAGTTTCCTACCTATACATTATCATATTATTTACGTTATTTACATTTGACAGATATTTGTCCTCATCTTGTTTGTTGTTAACACAACGTTTCGGCTGATACACCCGTCAGCCTTCATCAGGTGTCTAGGGGAAATTTCGAACCTGGGTTCTCATTTCTAAGGTATTTTTCGATGTTGTTGTTATTATTATTATTATTATTATTATTATTATTATTATTATTATTATTATTATTCAGGTCACTGCCTGGAATCAAACTCAGAATTTTGGGGTTAGTAGCCCATGCTCTTAACCACTACGCCATATGCCCGTAGGCAATTATGGAGTGAATTAGATTTCTAAGCCCTAAAATTCACTCCATAATTGCCCACTGGCATATAGGGTAGTGGTTAAGAGCGCGGACTACTAACCCCAAGATTCCGAGTTCAATTCCAGGCAGTGACCTGTATAATAATAATAATAATAATAACATCAAAAAATACCTTAGGAATGAGAACCCAGGTTCATAATTTCCCCAAGACACCTGATGAAGGCTGGAGGGTATATCAGCCGAAACGTTATGTTAACAACAAACAAGATGAGGACAAATATCCATCAAATGTAAATAATGTACATAATACCTTATCTCTTAAATATAGAACTGTATTATCATAATAGTATTGCAGCAAATTGTTGGATCTATACAGGAGATTGAGAGCAAATTCCAGGCATAGAAGCACCTGGAATCAAGAGGTCTTACAGCAAATTTAGACAAGACATTGGTATTTTGTGGGAAAAAGTCTAACTTAGTGTGCAGCGAAGGAGTAAGTAAAGACTTTATGTGATGTACCCATTGTAAACTATGGATTCATGAGAGATTTAGTGAGATCACAATCAGAGTAACAGAGAAGGTAAGCTTCATATGTGATAGAGACACTTGAGCAGTACCTACTATGAGCACTGGAAATAGATTTTCTTAGATGCCCAGATGGTCCACTAAAAGTAATTGATAGCTTTTGTTAGCTGGGGTGAGGATGGAGCTTGAAGGTTCCTCTAAAAGTATAGTAACCAGGATGAGAACAGGCTGGAGGAAATTCAGGGAGCTACTACAGCTGCGGTAACAAAGGTTTTTTTCCTCAGAGTGAAGGGCAGATTGTTTAATGTTGGTGCTGAATGTGCTTTAAATGTAGGGGACTATGCATATGTAATACACCCATGAAGTTAGCCAACACACCTACTGGCAAGAAACTTTTAATTTATAAGGCTTATAAAGACCATAATTTCAGCTGCTGTTAAAGATTTTCTTAGTTGCAGCTGAAGGCCATACCATTTTATAAGACATGACTTATATCTCACTCCTCTAAGTATCTTCTATTTCACAAACAGATATAACCTTACAGCAAGTGTCAGAAGGATAGTCAAATTAAGACATGACACAGAGGAAATTGAACTTTAAGATTGTTTTCAAGTAAAGCAAGTGTGAAATAGTCAGAATAAAGTGTTTTTTAAGAAACACAACAAAAATCAGGAAATAAATCTATTTTGCACGTGGAGATATACACCTAAGTTATAATTGTCCATTTAAAAAAGCAAAGTGCTTTTGTTGTGGTAATATCGGACACATAAAGACACACTGTAGAGCAAAGATGACAAAACGGCAGAACAAAGGAAAACCAATAAATAGTATGTTATCGGAAGAAATTAGTAGTATAATGATGAGAAAATTTGTGAAGGTGAAAATTAGAAATACAAGTGTTAAAATGCAATTGGACACTGGTAGTGATATTACCATTATAAACAAAAAATCACGGAAATATGTCAGTAAGCCAAAATTAATTAAATCTAAAAAGGTAGCACATGGTGTTACAGGTAATAGATTATATTTTTTCTATGAATTCATATGTAATGTACCATTTCGAGGTCAAACAAAGAAGTCAAAGATATATGTGTTAAAAAGTTCACTTCGTTTATTCAGCACAGAGTGGATGGAACTATTTAAAGTATGGAATATGCCCATAAGTGTTTTGTGTGGAAATATAGTTGGTCTATTTGAAGTTTCGAATGTAGCTGAGGGACTGAAACAAAAAATTGCAATGAAACAGAGTGGAACACCTGGATGTAAACCAAAACGAACTAAAGATTTGCCCACGATAAAAAGTAAACATTGTCCAAAAGTAGATGTTCTGTGTTCGAGACTGCACATAGATTTCGTTGGTCTTTTAAATGGTGCTCACTACTTAGTGGTAGATGATAGTTTCTCAAAATGGCCTGAAATTTGTAAGTATAAAAAATCAACTTCCTCAACAGTGATAAATTTTATACACAAATTGTTTGCAAGATTTGACATCCCAGACAAAATAGTGTCTGACAATGGAACGCAATTTGTGTCTAGCAAATTAAAAAAATTTTGTGAAACATTTGCTGTGGGACATATAACTATGGCACCATACCATCCTAGATCTAATGGACAGGAAAAATGCTTTGTTGATACCTTCAAAAGAGCTCTTAGAAAATCAAATAAGATAGTCACAGATGAGGTGGTATCTCTACAACAATTTTTAAAAGTGTACCTTGTGACACCAAATCTGAATACACCAGCAGGTAGCTCACTTGCTGAGTTGATGTTTGTGAGGCAAGTAAAATCAGTCTGCAATAAATTGCTACCTGGCAAGAAAAGAAAAAGTGCTTGGAAAAACATAGCAAGATTGGTAAAAAGGTGTATATGAGGGCATACAAGAATGGAAAGCAGAGTTGGGAAGATCACGTTATTACCAAATGCATAGGTAAAATGAGGTATTGGGTAAAAAGTAGAAAAGGCATACAAAAAAGACACAGGAACCAACTGAAAAAGTGATTCGTGGAAAGCGAACCAAATCTCAACCTTTATTTCTGAGTAGGAAACTAATGACAGAAGCTGTGATTTAATCTTTAATGAATGTTGATGGAAAGTGTCTTACTAATAAGTTGCACTGCTTATTATTAACCTTTTTGTTACCATGTTTCTGTCAACATATACTGCGTTTGTTTCAATTAATCTGTTAAACAATGAAGAATTTAGCAAAACAACCTTATCATTATTAAGCTGGGGTTGGAACAAATTAGCATAAAATTTTGATGAAAGATTATAATTTAGACCATTTAAAAACAATAAGTTTATAGAAGAAGGGAAAGAAAAGAAAAAAATAGGAAAGATTCTGACAATGTGGTAAGTTTCACAAAACCTTTATGTTTCAGGTGCAAAGGCCCATCCTCAGAAGAAGAATAGTCTGGGAAATGTCTAGTTATACAGGTTCTGTTTATCTATCCAAATTCGTCAGCATTATGTTAATATCAGTCACTCTCCAAATGTTGGTGTAAACAAATATCCAACTGTTGTAGGCAACTCACCATCTGTTGGATGATGTGACAGCGTTATGTTAGCAATAGTAGCAGTCACTCTCCAAGTATGTCTATGTTATAGAACCTGGGGCAGTCTTAGGCGAGTTGGTATCAAAAAAGTTAATAAGCTGCAATGACCCAGATGAAATTTTATTTGCTGAAAAATGTTTCTTGACCGAGATGAACTCATATAGCAGGATTATCAGTTCATGGTTGCAGTGTTGTAAAAGATAGCATTTCTTGGCCTTATGGAATGTCACAGCTTGCAGCAACAGGATCCCAAATACTGAGAGGATGACATTATACGTAACAATAGAAATCTAGTGATATCAGCAAAGAGAGGAAATGAAGTAACTGGAATTAGCAACTTAAATATCAATGCAGACAAGTAATGTAACAATAAGATTTTATCTCTGCTGTGTGAATAGAAGAGATTTTCAACAATGGTGAAATTCTGTTCAGAACAGCAGTCACATGACACAAGCCTCTCTTTTAATGTATTCATTATATATTATATACATATATATAAAGGTGCAGACATAGTTGTGTGGTAAGAAGTTCGCTTCTCAACCACATCGTTTCAGGTTCAGTCCCACTATATGGCACCTTAGATAAGTGTCTTTTACTATGGCCCTGACCCAACCAAAGCCTTATGAGTGGATTTGGTAGATGGAAACTGAAATAAATTTGTTGTGTAAATGTGTGTGTGTTTATGTGTACAGAAAAAAAGAAACAAAAGAGCTGATATTTTAGTGTGTCTCTATGTGTCCCACAGCTTAATGATCCAAAGTATGAGACTGATAGAATAACTACCATACTGAAAGAAATTCTCTCTTCAATCATCATCATCGTCATCATTTAACATCCCCTTTTCCATGCTGGCATGGGTTGGGCTGTTCAAGAAGAGCAGACAAGCCAAAAGCTGTGCCAAATTCTATGTCTGATTTGGCATGGTTTCTATAGCTGGATGCCCTTCCTAATGCCAACAACTTAACAGAATGTACCAGGTCCTTTTTATGTGGCACCAGCACCAGTGAGGTTGCCATGTATCTACAAGATAAGATCCCTCAATTGAGTGAAGTATAGAATAGAAAGATAAGAAACTATGATAGAGGAGAAAATATCTCGCTTAACCTTTTAGTGTTTAAACCGACCATAACTGGCTGAAAAATAATCCCCTTCATTTGTTTGAACCAGCCAAATCTGACCGTATATGATTTCTCTATGAAATCACTAAAAAAGTAAACAAATCACATTATTGAATTCTCGTAGCTTTGAGATAATGCCTTTCCTGCCTTTATTCAAGTAAAAATACGGTGAAATTTTTGAGACTTCTTAGTTTTTTTCAACATTTGAAGAGAAGTGTTTACCTTAGTTTTTAACGATATGGTATCAGCAAGTAGTGGTTCCGACTTCAAAGGTTTTACTCATTTTGATTCACAAAATATAAATGAAAACAACTGATTTGTCTTTGGTTGAATCATATTGACATTTAGGTAGTTTGGACAGTTTCACGATAGTAATATGGCATAACTATATTTTGTTGTTTGATAGTAAAACTATTATATATTACTTTCATTTTATTACAAATATTATGTTAAAGTGAGAAATACATATTCATTTTCAGTATGTTATACTCCTGTATTCACCTTTGCCTTTCCTGTTAATGAGCATTTTTATTAGATGCATTGTTATGTAGATGTATTCATTAAATTGTATAAGAGTACATAGCCAATGGTATATTGACTAATAAAAGAGTTTTGTACTGATTATACCTGTATTTTAATTAATTCAAATTGATGTACCCCATCTTGAAAAGATTCAAAATTGTTGGCGGTTGACATCTGAGATAATTTTAGTAACAAATCAAATAGGTAAAATGCATTAAGAATTTCAATTTTAGTGTTTGTCCACAATGATTTTGCTTTTACAGCTGTTAATTAAATTTACCTGCCCATAAAAGTCAAATTTAATCAGCAAGATCAGCTAAAGTTACATAGCAATAATCCACTGGTATATAAACACCCATGGATAAAGTTTCAAATCTGTATGTAAAAAACGAACAAAGTTGCAAGCAAATATTGTGGACACTCTTCTTGAATCTGAATAATTCAAAATAACGTGAACAAATGAGTATTATATTTGATACATTTGACAGATTAACCAGAACACTAAAGGTTTAAGAGGTGAATACATGTCTTGCCCATCTAAAGAAAGAGAGAGAGAGAAATGTGGTCCAAGGTGAATATGAGACAATTGGATAGAAGAACAGAAAATAGTGTGACAGATGATTAGGGATAGGAAATGAGTTTGATGCAGAGAAGAAGTGAAAAAAAAATAGGGTAACATAGAAGATTGATGGAAGAGTAGGTGTTAGAAGAGTTGTGAGGGATGGCTTAACAGAACTTCAATTCTACTGAAATGGATGGCTCTTCTCAAGCACAGCATATTGCCATTCACCTTGGTTCCCCGTCAACATCTTGAAGACAGTCTTCACCACTTTGTCCAATGTCTTCCTAGGTTTTCCTCTTCCACAGGTTCCTTCTACGTATAGTGATTGACACTTCTTTATACAGCTGTACTCACTCATTTGCAACCAACACAGTCTTCTCTCCTGCACACAACATTTGATGTGTCTTATGCCCAGTTTTTCTCTTGGCACATTTGTATTTTGCTTTAGCATGCTCATGTTTCATTGTCTAAAACCAATGAAAAAAATAAGTGAATTTATTTCCCATCATTGTTATTACAAGAGTCAGTGTTGGTGAAGTTAAGCATGTAAGAGTTTTGCTGTTTTTGGTAGAATTGCTGTTCTCATGATTCTGTCTAAAGTACTTTACTCTCCATGTCCTTACTAGTTGACTTTTCTCTGTTCATTAGTGGTAACAGATGGCATGTAACTAGAACAAAAAGAAAACAAAAAAACATTGAAACATAATCTGTAATTCTAAGGAACCAATATCCAACCACAGATGTATTTCTCACTTGAGAAATTGTCAACTGACAAAATTATTTCACCTCCAACCTTCTATAATAAATGGCACGCTGTTCTATTACTTGCCAGAACACATGAGCAATGGGACTCTTGTACTCTTGTCATAATTCGACTGTTTGTAATTATGACAACAGTATAAGACAATTATAGAATATTCAGTGCTGCAAAACAATTGTTCTTAATAATAGGCATAGGTGTGGCTGTGTGGTTAAGAAGCTTGCTTTCCACACATTTGGTTTTGAGTTCAGTCCCATTACACTGCAACTAGGGTAAGTGTATTTTACTACAACCTTGAGCCAACCAAAGTCTTGTGAGTGGATTTGCTTGGCAGAAACTGAAAGAAGCCTGTTTCTGTGTGTACACCCTTGCTTAGACATCACGTGATGTCTGTAAATGAGCATCAGTGTCAATCAAGCAAGGTTGTTTGTTTCCATTCGTTTAGAGAAAAATATTGTCTTGCTTGAAATCTAGTGAGGGTTGGTGACAGGAAGGGTATCTAGCTCTAGAAAATCTGCCTCAGCAAATTTGGTCTGACCTATACAATCATGGAAAAATGGACACCAAATGATGATGATGATGATAAATATGCTATTTTCACATTTGATATATTAGAACAATGATTCTCAATTGGGAGTCTATATTAGATTTTTGGGGTCCATGCAAATAAAATGGTAAACTGGGGATCCACAGTAGTATTCTGAGGGTCCCTGAATAAATTTTGCTTGAGATGTATTTATTGCAAGAAACGGCATGGTTTCTTTCTCTAACGTTTTACACAGTTCAACTTGTTTCAAGTCTCTGAAATGTTCTTTCCATGAATGTAATTGCAAGTTTACACAAGTGAATGTGTGATAAACAAAATACAAAACTGTGAAAGAAAAATCTATAAAACTGGTTTTTAAACATGGAATTGCTATGGGGGTCCACCAGAATAGAATAGTAATGAAAGGGATGCATAGATAAAAAATGATTGAGAACCACTGCATTAGAAAGAGGAATATGCTTCTGGGAATAAGGTATTTGACTACCTGCTTTTGAGTCTGTTGTGCAGCTCTGTTGCTAGTTTATTGTTATGTTTAAGGCAGTGAACTGGCATAAGGTGGCAGTCTGACAGAATCATTAACACTCTGGCAGAAGGGGTGAGCTGGCAGAAACGTTAGCACGTCGGGCGAAATGCTTAGCAGTATTTCGTCTGCCTCTACTTTCTGAGTTCAAATTCCACCGAGGTCAACTTTGCCTTTCATCCTTTCGGGGTCGATTAAATAAGTACCAGTTACGCACTGGAGTCGATATAATCAACTTAATCCGTTTGTCTGTCCTTGTTTGTCTCCTCTGTGTGTAGCCCCTTGTGGGCAGTAAAGAAATAAGAAACATGAGCACTCTGAGTAAAATGCTTAGCAGCATTTGGTCCATCTTTTTGTTCTGAGTTCAAGTTCTGCTGAGAAAGGCCTTTCTTCCTTTCGGAGTCGACGAAATAAATGCCCGTTGAGCATTGGGGTCAATGTAATCAACTTGACTGCTTCCCCAAAATTGCTGGCCTTGTGTCAGATTTTGAAATTATTATTAAGGTGGTGAGCTGGCAGAATTGTTAGCATGCTGGACAAAATGCTTAGTGGCATTTTGCCCTTCTCTCCGTTCTGAGTTCAATTTCTGCCGAGATCGAATTTACCTTTCATCCTTTTGGAGTCAATAAAAATAAGTACCAGTTGAACACTGGGGTCGATGTAATTGACTCAAACAAAAGGCAATGGATTGGTAGTTACATCCCTTTAGGTGCTGAGATCAATTCATGCCAGAGTTAACTTTTGTTTTTTATCTTTCTGCAGTTCCACAGCCAAATATTGAAGTGGTCTTAATTGATTGCACTCTATTGAAATCATTTAATACTATTATTTCCAATAGCTGACAACATTACAAAATAATCGTAAATTAGGCATTCTTTTATTTCACGCACTAAAAGAATGAAGTTCAAATCCTACCAGGGGGTTCAGTTTGGCATCTCATTAATCTGGGATCAATGAAATGAGTATCAATCATTCAAGAAGCTATTCAACATCTTTCATACAATTCTCAGCCTTGACCCAGTGTTAATGTAGAGAATGTATTATTAGTGTATTAGTACTGCTGTATTATTACCAAGTACTTAATCTCAGTTGGGTCATATTTCTAGCAGTAATAGAATATACTGCTTCCCATTAAGCTTTTGATTAAGTGTAGTTATATCCTATAAGTTAGAAACATACATTAACCTTTGAGCATTCAAACCAGCCATATGTAGGCCCAAATATTTTATCTGTTTTATATTCAAACTGACCAGATCCACCCTAACAATACCATTCTAATATTAAAATAACTACATCTACCCTAACAATACCATTCTAATATTTAAATAATTACATCATCGATGATTCAAAACAGTCTGAATAAATAAACATTACATTTGATTGAATAATCTGAATGCTAAAGCATTAATATCCTTAAGAGATGTTTCCATTTCAATCTTGTTTTATTTTTTATTGTACAAAATATTTACTTTGGAATATGCTTCTGTGTTACACAAAATTCCTCAACACAAGAACAATTTGTAATTAATGTAATCTAGTGACATAAAAACATATTTAAAAAGTTATATATCCCAAATTTCTATCTCTATTTTTTATACCTTATATATGGTGTAAAGACATTGGGTAGAAGTATGTTTTTTCTGTGTTTAACTCTAAAGCAGGGGTTTTCAAACTTTTTGACTTGTGGACCCCTTTATATTTCAGGCTTTACCTTAGGGACCCCCTTATAAACGCTTATGAAATTTATACATAAATATTTGCTTAAAATAACATATATTTTTACATTTATTTATTTAACCGTATTTAACAAATAGGTTTATTGTCAATTAAAAGATTTCGATTAAAAAAACATATATAAAATCAAATTGCTGTCCATGGACCCCCTGTGGTCCACGGACCACAGTTTGAAAACCCCTGCTCTAAAGTACTTGGTATGCACACTTGCAGAGTCTTGTTAGGTATAATTTGTTTAATGACTGTAATTACTCTCATACTGTGGTTTCTGGCTAATATCTGGCAATGTGAACATAGATAACCTGCATAGAGACATTTGTAGCAGTTGGGGAAGTATGATAAGAACATAACAAAAGATTCTAAACGTAGGCACAGGCGTGGCTGTGTGATAAGAAGTTTGCTTCCCAACCACATGGTTCCAGGTTCAGTCCCACTGCATGGCAACTTGGGCAAGTTTTTTCTCCTACTGCCTTAGACAAACCAAAACCTTGTGAGTGGATTCAGTAGACGGAAACTGAAAGAAGCCTGCTGTGTGTGTGTGTGTGTGTGTGTGTGTCTTTGTGTCTATTTGTCCCCCACCGCTGCTTGACAACTGATGTTGATTTGTTTATGTCCCTGTAACTTAGCAGTTTGGTAAAAGAGACTGATAGAATAAGTACCAGGCTTAAAAAAATGAAATAGTGGAGTTGATTTATTGTCATAAAAATTTTTGAAAGTGGTGCCCCAGCATGGTGGCATTCTAATGACTGAAACAAGTAAAAAACAAAAGATCTCTTAATATAAAAGGTTGTGTCAGTCATTATTTTTGTTTGTTGGTTCTCTCATATTGTAGAAGTGGAGGCGCAATGGCCCAGTGGTTAGGGCAGCGGACTCGTGGTCATAAGATCGCGGTTTTGATTCCCAGACCAGGCGTTGTGAGTGTTTATTGAGTGAAAACACCTAAAGCTCCATGAGGCTCTGGCATGGGATGGTGGCGAACCCTGCTGAACTCTTTCACCACAACTTTCTCTCACTCTTACTTCCTGTTTCTGTTGTGCCTGTAATTCAAAGGGTCAGCCTTGTCACACTGTGTCAAGCTGAATATCCCCGAGAATTACGTTAAAGGTACACGTGTCTGTGGAGTGCTCAGCCACTTGCACGTTAATTTCACGAGCAGGCTGTTCCATTGATCGGTTCAACTGGAACCCTTGACGTCGTAAGCGACGGAGTGCCAACAACCTATTGTAGAAATTTCACACATGCACTTATGTGCATACAAATCAATACATACTTACATATTACATACACACAAGACCTTGCACTAAGCAAATCCAGTGAGAGAGTGAAATTGACAATCTTCATTCCAGTATTATAGTTTAGAAAAGTATACTTAAGGAAAGATTGTTAATTACTCACTGTCACTTTCATAATCATTAAGAAACACTCCAATATGTATTAAGATAGATAGCAGGAAAGATAATGTGTGTGAAAACGTCTGATAGAAACAGTTAGTGTGATTAGACAGATGGTGTGACTGTCTTGATTACCTAATTACACTTTCAGAGTTCATCTTATTGTCTCATTGATCCTACACCTACAAATTGACCGCTATGTTATATTACCTATTTTTCACTTTCTCTCCTTGTGTTGTCTGTCTGTCTGTCTGTCTGTCTGTCTCTCTGTCTCTCTCTGTGTAACCTAATTATTCATACTTCTACCATCAGATTGACTTTATCTGTGTCTCTCTCTATATCACCAATGTCATTATCTCTATTTTACTCTTTCATAATTGTTTCTATAATTTACTCCACACACAAATACTGGATTCTATGCCAGTGTGTGCGCGCATACGTGCAACACACAGGCATTCATTTTTAAATCGTTTCCTGGTTCCATTCATTGGACTATGGTAATGCTGGTGTACCCATTTCAAGGATATTTACCAATGGCATCAACTCTTCTACTTCATCATCACCATTGTCATCATTTACTCTCCACTTTTCCATAATTGGATGGTTCAGACGGAATTTGTTGAAGCAGATATTCTACTGTCAGATGCCCTTTCTGTTGCCAACCCCCATCTATTTCCACGCAAGGTAACATTTCCCATGGCCTGACATGTTTCCCATAGTAGACAGGAAACAAACAACTTTGCTTGTATGACGGTGATGCTTGTTTAGAATCATTACATGATGTCAGAACTAGGGGAGTGTTAGCACTAGTCGTCGTCGTCGTCGTTTAACGTCCGCTTTCCATGCTAGCATGGGTTGGACGATTTGACTGAGGACTGGTGAGACCAGATGGCTACACCAGGCTCCAATCTGTTTTGGCAGTGTTTCTACAGCTGGATGCCCTTCCTAACGCCAACCACTCAGAGAGTGTAGTGGGTGCTTTTACGTGTCACCCGCATGAAGGCCAGTCAGGCGGTACTGGCAACAGCCACGCTCATCTCGCTCGAGAAACCTCATGTGTCACTCGCACAAGAGCCAGTCCAGGGGCACCAGCAACGATCTCGCTCGAAAATCCTACAACAACCCCACACAAGAGCCAGAAAGATTAAAGACAAAGTTGACTTGAGTGAGATTTGAACCCAGAATGTGGTTGGGAAGCAAGCTTCTTACTACACAGCCATGCAAGCGTGTATGTGTTACATGTGTATGCACACATATATTTACATGTAAGCGTTTTGTTTTTCTGTTTTTTAAAAGTGTTGAATGTTGATACAAATATATGATTGTAAACGGGACTGGGGGATTGTGTTCCAACTAAGCTGGTGCTATGAGAACAACAACTATTGATATTTGTTTTGCATTGTGTTTAAATTTACTTCCTGGCCAGTTCTCTTTATAATGTTTGCAACATATGTTACCTGTTGGAAAACAGTTTTTTTATTTATTATCGTGTGCTTTCAGTAGAACAGCTCGGTGTAAAATAACTTCATTTGAGTTATTGTGTATTTCTGTGTGTGTGTGTGCTTGTGTGTGTTATTGCCTTTCTGTGTCAGTGTGGTATCTATATCTGTGTATTTGATGCACTTCTTTGTGCTTGTGCATGATTCTTGTTTGTATATGTCTGTGTGTGTATGTGATTGTATGGTTGTTTGTATGTCTGTGTGTGTGTGATTATATGGTTGTATGTATGTGTGTATGTCTGTGTGTGTGTGATTATATGGTTGTATGCATGTGTGTATGTGATTATATGGTTGTATGTATGTGTGTATGTCTGTGTGTGTGTGACTATATGGTTGTATGTATGTGTGTATGTGATTATATGGTTGTATGC
>NC_068992.1:28786166-28790113 GCF_001194135.2 Octopus bimaculoides | reverse complement strand
GTGTGTGTGTGATTATATGGTTGTATGTATGTGTGTATGTGATTATATGGTTGTATGCATGTGTGTATGTCTGTGTGTGTGTGATTATATGGTTGTATGCATGTGTGTGTGTGTGATTATATGGTTGTATGCATGTGTGTATGTCTGTGTGTGTGTGATTATATGGTTGTATGTATGTATGTGTGTATGTCTGTGTGTGCGTGATTATATGGTTGTATGCATGTGTGTATGTCTGTGTGTGTGTGCGTGATTATAGGGTTGTATGCATGTGTGTATATATGTGTGTGTATATATATATATGTGTGTGTTATTGCATGAGTTTACTTTTTGTGTCTGTTATTGTATCGATGTGTACATACACACATATTTGTGTGTGTAAAATGTGATGTGATAAGTGGGAGGAAAAAGGGATTGTTTTAATTATCTCTTATTTACACAAGCACACATCACAACTCTTCTGACCTCTTCAGACAATTCTGGTGGGTGGATGATTTGAGATACAAAGCTCTCTGGTACAGCAATAAACATGTTTGAATCTTATTACTTCTGACTGTAGGTCTGTGAGTCTGTCTGTGTGTACACACAAAATGACCTGATCTACTGGTTATTCTTGGGTCATAAGTTCATATTCCATCAGCGTATGTTTTGGGTATCTCTGAATAAAGCAGTGCTTCTCAACCATTTTTGCCTATGGACCCATTTGGTTTTTATTTTAATCTACATAGTATTTTTATAATTGAATATTATTAGGAATTGTTTGCTTCCCAACCAAATGGTTCCAGGTTCAGTCCCACTGCATTGTCACCTTGGGCAAGTGTCTTCTACTATAGCCTCAGACTGACCAAAGCCTTGTGAGTGGATATGGTAGATGGAAACTGAAAGAAGCCCATCATATATATATATATGTGTGTGAGTGTGTGTATGTATATATTTATGTGTGT
This sequence comes from Octopus bimaculoides, assembly GCF_001194135.2. Classification (NCBI taxonomy): domain Eukaryota; kingdom Metazoa; phylum Mollusca; class Cephalopoda; order Octopoda; family Octopodidae; genus Octopus; species Octopus bimaculoides. The sequence goes on along the minus strand of NC_068992.1, from coordinate 28,789,172 downwards.
CTTTGTCCCCTGTAACTTAGTGGTTCAGCAAAAGAGTTCAATAGAATAAGCACCAGGCTTTTAAAAAAATTCAGTACTTGGGTTGATTCGTTCAACTAAAAATTCAAGGTGGTGCCCCAGCATGGCCACTGTCTAATGACTGAAACAAGTAAAAGAATATGTTTTAAAGTATCTCTGAATATAGCAGTGGCTCTCAACCATATTTTGCCTATGGACCACTTTGATTTCTGTTTTACTCTACCGAGTCGTAATAAACATTCGATGTTTAAAAAACTCCCATTATATTTTTATAATTGAATATTATTAGAAATTGTATAAAAAAAAAAAAAGTGTTAAAATATTTTGTGTATTGTAGAAGTAAGACCAATTTATTGCACATAAATGTTAACAGCAAAATTTTGTGTGGACCCCAGTTGAGAACCAGTGAAATAAAACATTATATTCTTCATGCCTCATTGAGGTTCTTCATGCTTTTTGGATGCCTTGAAAAGGGTGATGGACACACTTCATCCTCTTCCTCCTGGCTGTATTGAGATCATACAAACTTGTTACCTGTTAATACAAGTATGTTGCCTGTTCAAATATGTTGGAGACAACTAGATATAAATACTTGTCAAAAGTAAGAAAATTTTTCCATGACAAAATACAGTGCATGGCTTTCTTATAGGTTCGAATATGCCTCACTAACCTTGTATTTATACACATCACTGCTAAACACTGTCACCCTGTATTTCAAGTGTTGATATATTTAACTCTTTAAGTGTTCATGTTACTCTGCTGTAATGTGTATTTATTCACAATCTTTTTGAATTTATCCTGCATTATCTTGTAACCTTGAGATTTCAATGATGTGATTGCTTATGTTCAAAATGATATTGTAGGATAGGTGTGAGATGTCAGATCTGGCCAGTTTGAACATTAAACCTGTAGAATATTTTGGTTGCATATGGTCAATTTAAATGCTAAAGGGTTAATGCAAAAACTATTAAAGAGTGAATCATAAGTTATAGTTAACTTAGTGTTAACATATTCAATACAAAAAGCATTAAAAAATGGAAATAACAGTTAAGTTAGTGTTAACATATTTTATTCAGGGAGCATAAAGTGTTAATGAAAAATAATGGTGAAGTTAATGTTCAATCCAAGAAATCATCACCATCATTTAGTATCTGTTTTCCATGCTGGCATAGGCTGGACAGTTTGACCAGAACTAGTAAGTCAGAAGGCTGCGCTAAACTCTGCTGTCTGTTTTGCCATGGTTTCTACAGCTGGATACTCTTTCTAATGCCAACCACTTAACAGTGTGTACTGGATGCTTTTTACGTGGCACTAACATTGGCAAGGTCACCAGTGTCATGTAAAAATGTTAATGAGAAATAATTTATGTAGTGAAGGGAAAAACCCAATTAGTGACTGATATTATTTTATGATAATTATTTTGATGAGCATATAGCACAGGCTGCATCTTTAGTGAAAAATACATTTTGCTATACTTAGCAAAATAGTGATAGGAAAATCACTAAATAAATGTACAAATTTGTGCATTTGGTTGACATAAGAAAAAATAAGTTTGTTTTGTAAATAAACAATATCATATGAATGATAAGCAATTATTAAGTTAATGGAAGGAATGCTAACCAGAAGTAATTATGTAGTGAGGGGGGAAAAAGTAATAAAATATTTGTACTTCACTAGAATTATTATTATTATCATTGTTGTTGTTGTTGCATTGAGCTGGCAGAATTGTTAGCATGCTGGGCAAAATGCTTAGTGGCATTTCGTCTGTCTTTACATTCTTAGTTCAAATTCCGTCAAGGTTGGCTCTACCTTTCATCCTTTTGGGGTCAATAAAATAACTATCAGTAAAGCACTGGGTTGTTGTAATTGATTTACTCCCTTCCTTGAAATTGCTGACCTTGTACCACAAGTTGAAACCAATATTATTATTAATCCATTGAGGTTGACTGCCTTTTGGGGGTTGATAAAATAAGTACCAGTTGAGCACTTGGGTTGATGTAATCAGCTTACACCTTCCCTTGAAGTTGTTAGCCTTTACCATAATTTGAAATCCTTATTATTTTGGCTAATATGAGAGGTAACAGTGGCCATGTTTCCTTCTTATGACTTTTTCATGCAGTGAAACAGATATGAGGCAATGTTCAGTGAGTGTTTAATTATTGGACTGTGGTCATGCAGGGACCAAAACTTCATAGTTGATTATATCAATCTCATTCCATTTTCAGATATTTATTTTATTGAGCCCTCTGATGAGGAAAGTCAGGGTCACTGATCTGTGACCATTGTTAAAGGCACTGTTTCTTTGCAAAATAGTTCACAGGCACCCAAAAGTTTCTTATACAAATTCAAATGACTTATTTCAGAATAGCAGCCGATTCTACCTCAATTCACAACCTATCATGGTTAAAATCAAAAGATACATTTAATCTTGTATATAGGATAAAATATAACCTAAAGAAAATTTATAGGGGGTTACAGCAGGAGTACCTTTGAGAATGGGTCAGGGTTGATTTAGAAAGCAAACAACAGCTATTGTTTATAGGAACCCTCAAGTGCTTTTTAGTCAAGGACCAATATCTTGTCACTTGATAGTAACCATGTTTTCTGCATACACATCTGCAATGCTCTCTGACATATGCTGTAGATTATAGCCCACATATACTGCCTCTCCCTATTTTTCTGTCTTTTTTTATCCTTCTTATACACTTTCCCTATCTCTCTCTCTCTCTCTCTCTCTCTCTCTCTCTCTCTCTCTCTGTCTTCATTCATTTATTACAATTTATAAATTAAAAGAGAAGGTAATTCTCAATACTATGTTGTATTTATGTATTATTTAAACTGATTTTTGGCCACTACTTAAATTTCATGCTCTGCAATCTTATGAAACACAAAATACATATGCATGCATACCCACCCACACACGCATACACATGCGCACACAGTGGCTAAAACTTCAGTTTGATTATATCTATCTATCTATCTATTTAT
>NC_068992.1:28783939-28785296 GCF_001194135.2 Octopus bimaculoides | reverse complement strand
TCATTTTGACTGTGGCTATGCTGGAGCACTGCTTTTTAGTCGAGCAAATCGACCCCAGGACTTATTCTTTGTAAGCCTAGTACTTATTCTATCGGTCTCTTTTGCCGAACCGCTAAGTTATGGGGACGTAAACACACCAGCATCAGTTATCAAGCAATGTTGGGGGGACAAACTTAGACATACAAACACACACACACACACGCACATATACACATATATATACATATATATATCTCTATATCTATCTATCTATATATATTTATATATATATACATTTATATATATATACATTTATATATATATACATTTATATATATATATATATATATATATATATATAGGGAGAATTCACAAAAATAACAGACGAAGACAGGTGGTGTAGAAAACAAACAGAAGTTTTACATAAAGCTCAAAAAGTTGAAAGGCTTCGGACATCGTGGTATATCGGGGCAATTTCTCATCAACAGATGGGTCCAGAGTATCAAGGATGATTTCCAACTGTGTTCATCCCATCTGTTATTCTTCTAGAATGTTGCTTGCTGGTCTATATTATCCAAAATGTCCTTTTTCTTCAGGGCAGTAAAGTATGAATCGATTGAAATTTGGCTGCTATTTCTAGCTGGTTGGACACCATGTAGAAGCTTACTTATTGACTTATGATGGAGATGAAAGAATGTAGTTAGCTGTCCGGCAACCACTCACATGTATCTCCTCCATCCATTTCCATCCATCAATCACCTCTGCATCTGTGCGTGGGTCTGTCTGTTTCTGCATTCTGCATTGTCACTACTTGTTAGAAGTGTGTGTGGGGGAGTCGGGGTGAATGTGGTGGGAGTTGCTTCAAGCTTTCAACATTATCTCAATTGCTTTTAACTCAGATTTGGCTAGAGTGTGTGTGTGTGTGTGTGCATGTATGTGTGTATGGTGGGGACTGTCTTCAGAGCATCTTTTAACTGGCTGAAGCAACAAGGATTGTTGTTATTGTCTCAGTAGTAGTAGTAGTAGTAGTAGTAGTAGTAGTAGTAGTTGCTGTTGTTGTCTTCAAAGTCCATAATTCTAAACTATAGAGAAATATTGATCCAGTGCAGTATATACATTTTGTTTGTTTGAATTTAAGGATAAATATAATCATAGTAAAGAATGTGGATACATATGTGTGTGTGAGAGAAAGGTGAGAAGGTGGCTGGTGGTGATGGGACTCTGAGTTTGTGTGTTTTGTCTGTGTATGTATATTCTTAGACATCAACATATCCCCTCTCTCTCTCTTTTGGAGAGGCATAAGCACATACACAGACATATACACACACGACTGTAACTATTTATATATATATATATATATATATATATATATATATAT
>NC_068992.1:28771340-28783622 GCF_001194135.2 Octopus bimaculoides | reverse complement strand
CGTATATGGAGAGTAAACTGGTTTAGAAATTTGTGCGTGTATGTCTGTGTGTGCACACACACACACACACACACACACACACATATATATATATGCTCATATATATGAATGTGTGTGTATATCATAACCATTATAATCATTTAATGGCTACTTTTCAAGCTGGCATGGGTCTGACGAAATTTGTTGGGACATTTTTTATGGTTGGATTGTCACTTTCTTGTTCCCAGCCCTCACCTGTTGACACACACACGCACACACACTCACACACACATCATCATCATCATCATCATATTATCATCATCACCATCACCTTACCTTCACTTTCTATGCTGTCATGTTAGTCACTTTGATGGGATCCACTGAATTGGAGGATCACGTTTTGCTCTTGTTTTGGCAAGGTTTCTATGACAGGATACCTTTCTAATGTCAACGAGTTCACAGTATGTATTGGGTACATTTTTTTTTTGCATGTTACCCACACACTAGTGAAGTGACCTTGTAACTCACAGGACCAGAAAGCACACCCCACCCCTCAACTTAGAGAAACAATAGAAATAGGGTGGTCACTTTATGTAAGGTGTTGAAAGATTAAAGTATGATGAGAATAGCAAGGACAGGTTTATTGTTGTGGAGTAGATTCATGACTACCTTTCATTTTACATATGTGGAGGGACCAGAGTGATACCAGAAAGATAGGTAAATACGGAGTTGGAGAGGTTCCAGAATGTGCCCTCAGGTTAACATGTTTCAGAAGGTGAATAGAAGAGTGTGGAAGTGAATAATCAGGAAGGGCTGATAGTCATAAGAGTACATTTTTAGTTTCTGGTTTCATTATTTCTTAAAGACTAAGGTAGTGAACTGGCTGAATCATTAGCACACCAGACAAAACGCATAGCAGCATTTTGTCCATCCTTACGTTCTGAGTTCAAATTCTGCTGAGGTCGACTTTGCCTTTCATCCTTTCAGGGTCAATAAAATAAGTACCAGTTGAGTACTGGGGTTGATGTAATTGACTATTCCCCTCCCCCAAATTCCAGGCCTTGTGCCTGTAATAGAAAGGATTATTTCTTAAAGACCAGTTGCATTTGGGTAAACTTTGGTCCAAAGATGTTTCAGGATTTTTGAAAGTATCATGCTGACGGATTCTTAACTCAAAAAGGATTTTTTTAGTCAATCCAAGATAATCCTTAGAAACTGAATTATTAATTGTATAATACCTTCTCAGGGGAAATAAACATTCGAGATGCTTTTTCCCCCCTCTGAAACTGTAGGAGCTAGATGGAAGGGCTGCTAAATTCTCTACTGAAATTTAGCAGCCAATATCAGTAGAGAATGACACTGTATCATCATTTGACAAGAGCGCCATCTACCATATCCTGATGTTAACAAGTAAACTATCAGTTTGAAAGACAAATTATTTAACGGGGAACTTACAAGTTTTAATTAGTTTAACCCTTTCGTTACCAGCCCAGCTAAATCCAGCTCTGGCTCTGAGTACAAACGTCTTGTTTTCATAAGTTTTGAATTAAAATCTTCCACCAAATCTTAGTCACAATTTATGTTCCTAACACTAGCTGAATGATAACTAAGTTATTTCACTAAACACTTTGTTATGCTTAAAGTAATTGAAAGAAACACAGAGCATCGCAAAATAAATACAGTAACTAAAGGGTTAAAACAATTACGCAAACAAGAATTGGCTGTTAATTACTGTATAGATAACTATTTGAGGTTTTTACTAATGTTTGCTTTTTTCTGTAGCAGAATTATGTCCTCAACTATAACTTAATTCTTATTTTAAAAATCTTATGGTATTCATAATTTTTCAGAAAATACTTATCTAATAAGAAATGTTTAACCAGATTGGTATTCATTGAGACTGAATAGAGCATTAAATCAAAGAGTTTTATGTTTTCTTTTATTCCATTTCTGACAATTAATGTTGTTATTTATGATTTAATTGTATTCTTAAAACCATTGCATCTCACCCCTTCATTATAATAAAAGGGCGCTTTCTTGAAGGTTGATTGATAAAATACTGGATAACTGTATACATTTTCACTAAATTATTAATAATAGCGTGTGGATGATTTGAAACCATATCTATGTACCGTAATTAATTCTTATTTGGCTTCCTAAAAAGAGAGTGTTTATCTGTTTCTAAATCTCAAATAATGTCTAAAATTAAAATGAACTTCATTTGAATTTCTATCAGCTGTAATCTTTAGGTGTTAGCCTTTGAATAATTCAATAAGATCTTTTCTGGAACTTAACTATAGGGTTCTTATTTCATATATACGATATTTTGATCTTTTTTTTTTTATTTTCAATTGCTGTAGGATCAATAAAATGTGAAACTCTGCCATGATCTATGAAATTTCAGCTTAAAATACATTATTTATAATTACGTGGAAAACTTATATTAGCCATTAAAAAACATGCAGAGACTATCAACTTTATTGAAACTGTCAAAAGCTTAAGTAAAGTTGACAGTCTTTGTGTGTTTTGAAATGGTTAATATATATCTTCTATGCTGTAATTGTTTTACTTTCAGCAGACAATCTCAGATCAAATATCAAATCATTTACCTGGCAAATACACCTCCAAAATTGTGTGTGTATGTGCATGTGAGTGTATGTTTGTATTCTGTTTCATTTGTTGGACTGTGGCCATGCTGAGGCACCATCTTGAAGGGTTTAATTGAACAAATTGACCCCAGCACTTTTTTTTTTGTTGAAGTTTGGTACTTATGCAGATTGTTTTTTTCGCCAAACCACTAACTTACAGAGATGTATACAAATAAACACCAGTTGCCAAGCTGTTGTGCAGAATAAATGCAAATACACACACACACATAAATATGTGTGTGTGTGTGTATTTGATCTACCAAATCTACTTGGAAGGTTTTGGTCAGCTCAAGGCTATAGTAGAAGACACATTAGGTGCTGTGTTGTGGGAACTGACCCCAAAAGCTATATGGTTGAGAAAGAAACTTCTTGCCATACAGCCATGCCTGCACCTATATCCACACAGACAGACATATGAGAGTAAGATGGATAAGCAAAAGAAAGTGATACTCAACACATTTGATAGTTACATGTAATATTTAATAACAGTTTGACTCAGCCCTATGCAACTTAAAGTTTAGAACAAACTTAACTCACAAGACATCTGAAGATCAAGTAACATTGATCATACAAATTCAAGATGGCTTCTAGATTTTAGGCCTCTATTGGTCACTCTGGTTACATGGTGTTATTGGTATGGAAGCAACATAAGTTCTTGGTTCTTAGGTCCATATGGTGGGACAGGATGTTGGTAGGTAGTTCTCTCATCTCGTTATTTGATCTCCAGATACCTGGAGCCTATGAAACTTTAAGATGCATTGAGCTGAGTGAAAACTGTTACCAAATAATAATGATGATGATAATAATGTAAATCAAAAGAAGAAAGTGTTACTCGTGAATGTAGTACACTGGTACAGAAAGAATGCAAGAAAAGACATGATAACCTAGGGAGAGTAATCCATTGGGAGTGATGTAGAAAGCTAGGATTTGACCATACTGATAAATGGTATGAACATGAACCTAGTAAAGTACTAGAAAGTAAGAAATATAAGATGTGGGACTTCAGCATTCAGATGGACAGAGTAATAGAAGCTAGAAGGCCTGATTTAGTAGTAGTAGTAGTAGTAGTAGTAGTAGTAGTAGTAGTAGTAGTAGTAGTAGATAAAGAGAATAGAAGGTGCCATATAATTGACTTTATTGTCCCAAATGATGAGAAAGTCGATTTGAGGGGTATAGAGAAAGTAGTAAAATTGCAGGACTTTGCCATTGTGGTACAGAAGCTATGGATAGTGCAGGTAAAATGTATCCCTGTTGTTATAGGTGCAGTAGGAACTATTCCTAAAGATGGATAGAGGAAATCATCATAAAACCTAGTTTAGTACAGCTCCAGAAAAAAAAAGTGTTATTAGGGACAGCTTGAATACTTACGAGAGTTCTTGGCATCTAAAGTTACTTGTTGTAGCCTGATGTTAGGAACTTCTATTTTCCAACAGTTTAATCTGTTGTGTGTAATAATAACAATAATAATAATAATCCTTTCTACTATAGGCACAAGGCCTGAAATTTGGTGGGAAGAGGTAGTTGGTTGCATCAGCCCCAATGCTCTACTGGGACTTATTTCATCAGCCCCAAAAGGATGAAATGCAAAGTCAACCTCAGCAGTATTTGAACTCAGAATATAAAGCAAGAAGAAATGTTGCTAAGCATTTTGTTCAGTGCAGTAATAGTTCTGGCGGGTCATCGCCTTAATAATAGTAGTTTCAAAGTTTAGCACTAGACCAGTAATTTTGGGGGAGGGTTTAAATCAATTACATTGATCCCAGTTCTAAACTGGTACTTACTTTATTGACCCTGAATGGATGAAGAACAAAGCCGACCTCAGCAGAATTTGAACATAAAGACAGATGAAATGCTGCTAAGCATTTTGCTTGAGTGCCTTAATAGTTTTAAATTTTGGCACAAAACCAGCAGTTTGGTGGGGGTACATCAATTACATTGACCCCAGTGCTCAACTGGTACTTATTTTATCGACCCTCAAAAGGATGAAGGGCAAAGTCAACCTCAATGGAATTTGAACTTAGAACATAAAGGCGGATGAAATATCGCTAAGCATTTTGCCTGGCACACTAAGGATTCTGCCAGCTCACTGCCTTAACCCTTTAGTGTTCACATTATTCTGCCAAAATTAATGCTTTTTCATCTACATTGTTTTGAACTAATCACACATTATCTTGTAGCTATGAGATTTTGATGAGGTAGCTGTTAATTTTTAAAACAATATTGTAGGGTTAGTGTGAGAGACCAGATCTGGCCAGTTTGAACATAAAGCAGGCAGAATACTTTGGGCCGGATATGGCCGGTTTAAATGCTAAAGGGTTAATAATAATGATGATAACAACAACAGTAATACATATATATGAGAGAAATAGATAATGTAGCTTGATTGGTTCCTTTGTGAGTTCTGTATGATAAATATCTTTATGCAAACGGTCTATGTTATAAATATATTTCTGTGTATATGTGGGTGTACATGCGTCTCTATGAATGTGGATATACCTGTGATGTGGGTCCTATATAAAACATGTATGCTTACATGTGTCACAATATCATTTTCATACAACTTCTTTTGTAGCCACAAAATCATGTTTGATCTCTTCTGTTCTTAGTTTCTTTCACTAAACAGCTTCTGCTTTTTATAAGAACTTAATCATTATTGAGTTTTGTGACATCATTACTGTCTTGTATTTTCTTTTCTCATTTATATCTGTTTTGTTATTGTGAGCATTTAAACACTTTCTATCTGTTCAACATGCTGTTAAGGAGTTGTGTGTTATAGTCATAGTACATGCTGCGCCTTGACATCTTTGGATCTGATGCTTAAATCACTCACAGTATTCTACATCTGTGTGTGTGTGTGTGTGTGTGTGTTATGTATCTCTTGGGATGTTTTTGTGTCTGCATTTCTCTCTGTTAGAAAGAGGTAACCTTGATCCCTTCTAAGTAGCTAGTTATCCCTCATATTTTTACTTCAGTTTTTGTTTTGTTTTTAATATTTTTACTATTGTTGTCTGTGTGTGTGTGTGTGTTTGTGTATAAGACTGACAGAAATGACAGCAGGATGTAGTGTATTGCTTTTGTAAATTTTATTTTCAAATATTTATGTTTAAAACTATAAAATTTGTATGTACAACACCTCTCTCTCCCTCTGTTTTCCCTTTCTCATTCTTCCTCACTTTTCCCTTTCTCTCTCTCTCTCTCTCTCTCTTATTCTCCACCCAACATTTTTGCTTCATCTTTCTCTCACTTCTTATTATATGTTTATCTTAGTGCTTTTGTGAATTGATTCTCCGTCAGTCTCAATGATGAGCATTCAGTTGTTTCAATCAACTTCATTCCTATTCATGAAATTAATGGACAAGCAGCTTAGTATATCTCTAACATGAGTTCCTTTATGCAGTTCTGGGGCCAAATCAGCATGACAGAATGTGACAAGCTTGGAGCTTTCAGTAAGGGGTACAATTCAGAGAGAGAGGGTAGAATTGATCCCTGTACTGGGCTGTTGTTTTATTTATCAACTCTGGGAGAGTGAAAAGCAAAATTGACCATAGCAGGATTTGAACTCACTAAACAGTTAGAATGAATACCATAAGGTATTCTATCCTAAGCTCTAAAAATTGTAGCCATCTCTAGAAATCAAAAATGACTTATTATTATTAATATTATTATTATTTTTATTAAGGTGTCAAGCTGGCAGAATCATTAACATACCAGACAAAATGCTTTCATCCTTTTGAGGTCAATAAAATAAGTAGCAGTTGAACATGGGTCAATGTAACCAGTTTATCCCATCCTCCGAAAAAGTGGTGCATCTTAGATCCTGTCATTATTTTTCTTGGTTTTCTGTGTATTTTAGTTAGTTCATTTAGTGTCCTGTTAAGGATATTGTAGCTGTAACTTATAACTGGGATGGCTAAAGTGTTCATACCTATTATCTTGTTTTTAGCATTGAACTCTGTTTTCAGTATTGATCTAACTCTTCTATAGTATTCTTTCTTTATTTTCTCTTTCATTTGTGTGTGTTGTATCATATCTAGTTCATTGATTCCTAAATATTTGTATGTCTGGCTTTAGTCTAATTCTCTTATTTCATTGGCTCTATCTAGTGTGATGTTGCTACTCTTAACTAATTTTCCTCTTTTCAAGGTTACTTTGGCACATTTTTCTAAGCCAAATTTCACATTTATTTCTTTGTTAAATCCATGTACTGTCTGTAGTAGTGTTTCCAGCTGTTTATCATTTGTAGCATATCGTTTTAGGTCATCCATATATAAGAGGTGGATGATTGTTTTGCCGTAACATTTGTATGTGCATCTAGTTCTATTTAGCATGTCAGATAAAGGTGTTAATATTATTATTATTATTATTATTATTATTATTATTATTATTAATGCAGCAAGCTAGCGGAGTCATTAGCATGCTGAGCAAAATGCTTGGTGGGCTTTCATCTGTCTTTATGTTCTGAGTTCAAATTCCACTGAGGTTGACTTTGCCTTTCATCCTTTTGGGTTCAATAACACAAGTACTGATTGAGTACTGGGGTTGGTGTAATTGCCTTAACCCCTCCCCAGAAATTGATGGCCTTGTGCCAAAATTTGAAATCATCATCATTATTATAAGGGCAATGGGTTGGCAGAGTTAGAATGTTGGACAAAACCTTATAGCATTTGTTCTAGTCCTCCTAAGGTCAACAAGTACAAGTTAAACAGTGGAACTGATTTAACCAAATAACTTCTTCCTGCAAATTTGTGGCCTTGTACCTGTTATTTTAAATGTTATTTATAATAATAGAGTAGTTGGGATAAAATCAATAGAATATTGATGAATTGTTTCATTTTGTCCCTCTGGTTTCTGCAAGGGTAAAAAGCCATATCATAAAATAAATACTGGTTTTACATTGAAATCTACTTGACAGATTGTATTCTCTTGTTTTATAAAAATGGGAGCAGAGTTCTGAGTAACCAGTAAAATCTGCTTTCATTTCAAAAATAAACTTAATTGATGTGGCAAAGGATAGCAAATTGAGCTGTTGTGGTTCTTATCCTCTCCACAGGTAGTTGGGGTAGCAGCAGTAAGTAACTTGGCATTTTATTTTCCATCGAATAATATCAGGTGTAGAAGCCACAAGTAGAATTCTTTTCTTCCTCTCTCTTTTTCTCTCCATCAATATAGTTGTTTTCTTTTTCTCTCTCGGATATGTATATATATTGATTGATCGATTGATTGTTGATATATCATCTGAAGATAACTGTTCACTCCAGCATGAAACTTGAAGTGATGGAAGATCAGTCAGCTTCAACTATATTTGTCAACATTTCATCATTTCTTTATGCCTGCTTTACCATGCCTGCATAGGTTATACATTTATATATATATATATACATATATATATATATATATACATAAACATGTAATTTTTTATGGATTTGGTCAAAAGGGAAGGGTTTTTGTAGGTCCCTCTGAAGCTAAGGGGATTGATCTGATTAATATTTCTTTTCAGCACACATTCAAATGTGCTCACATACACTTTGTGTGTGTGTATTGATTCAGTATCATCATAAACGCTATTTGAGCTAAGTTAAAAAAAAAATGGTGACATTGTTTGCATTTTCCTATAAAACAAATGCTTTGTAGGTCAGCAGACATGTAAAGACCAATGGAATGAAAAATACCTGCATTTGAAAGACGAGTGGTATTTGGCAACAGGCATAAAACATCCTTCTGTAGAAAATCTGCATCAATAAATTTTATCCAATCCATAGCAGTTTACAAAAACAGGCATAAATATAGATGATGATGATGATGATGATGACATATATCATCGTCATCACCATTTAATGTCCGTTCTCCATGCTGGCATGGGTTGAATGGTTTGAAGGAGTTGGCCAGCTGGAGAGCTGCTGGGTTCCATTTGCCTGTTTTGGCATGGTTTCTAGCATTAGAAGTCCTTCCTAACACCAACCACTTTACAGTGTGTGCTGGGTACTTTTAAGTGGCACCAGCCCTACAAGCCTGCAAGACTAGGATCTCTCGGCTAAGAGAGGGATGATGATGATACATCATCATCATCATCATCATCATCGTTTAACATCCACTTTCCATGCTGGCATGGGTTGGATGGTTTGACTGAGGACTGGCAAGCTTGGAGGTTACACCAAGCTCCAATCTGTTCTGGCAAGGTTTCTACAGCTGAGTGTTCTTACTAATGCCAACCACTCTGAGAGTGTATCGGGTGCATTTTACATGCCACCAGCATGGGGGCCAGTCAGGCAGCACTGGCATCAACCATGACAATGATTTCACTTGACCTAACAGGTCATCTCAAGCACAGCATATCGCCCAACGCATCAAGTGTACTCTTAAATGGGCCAGTTATGCGACACTGGCATCAGCCACAGCTATGATCTCTCTTGGCTTGCCGGGTCTTCTCAAGCACAGCATATCTCCAAAGGTCTCAGTCACTAGTCATTGCCTCTGTGAGGCCCAATGTTCGAAGGTCATGCTTCACCACATCATCCCATATCTTCCTGGGTCTACTTCTTCCACAGGTTCCCTCCACTGTTAGTGTGTGTCACTTCTTCACACAGCTGTCCCCATCCATACACAACACATGACCATACCAGTGCAGTCATCTCTCTTGCACACTACATCTGTTGCTCATATGTTTGTATATTATATATATGTATGTATATATAATATATGTATGCATGTATATTATATGTATGTGTATCTAAGTATGTTATGTATGTATGTATATTATATGATATATATATATATATATATATATATATATATATATATATATATATATATATATATATATATATATATATATATATATATATATATATACCTGCATATTACCAGAGGTACTCATAACAGAGACAGGATTCGAAGAGATCTAGTTCTGCTGCTTACTTGGTGGATTGTGTGTGTTTGTTGATCTGTTTTTTTGGGGTGGGGGCGGATTTTTGTTTTTAACATTTGTCTCCAGGTGGCAGCAGCTGTTTGGTGACTAACTTTTTACTCACTGTATTGATTTTTCTGACACTCTCGCCACCATCACTCCAACACAGTCTTCAACAATGACGCACATGTACACACACCACAAAATAATGATTCTATTTTTCTCCTCTTACTCCTCCCTCTATCTTTTTTTCTCAACATGGAATCTTCTAGGTGGTTGATCAACCTGTTCAAAACACCAGCCAAACCCCCCTCAAATTACAGCTTTAATTTGGGATACATTGATAGTGTTTCTAAGGTACAGTGTAATTGCAAATGCTGGACAGTCATGGCTGGAATGACTTTGACCATTAGTATACTCCATCAGGGTTGACTTGGAGGTTAAACAACAACACAGACCAGTGTACCTATTAAGATAATCATCATCATCATCATCATCATCATCATCATCATCATCATCATACGTCCGTTTTCCAAACTGGCATGGGTTGTACAGGTTGGCTTGGGCTGGCAAGCTGGAGAGTTGCACCGGAGTCCAGACAGATTTGGCATGGTTTCTACAGTTGGATGCCTTTCTTAATGCCAACCACTTTACGAAATGTGCCAAGATGCTTTTATGTGGCACCGGCACAAGCACTACTACATGGCACTGGCACAAGTGCTTTTTACATGGTATCAACAGTGGTGTTAAGATGAAACCAACATACAAAGAAGAGGTTTGAGTCCCCTCTCACTTTTTATTTTCTTCCTTTTGCTTGTTTGTATTGTCAGCTGTTGTTAATATTCGATAAAGCACTTCTGTGTAGACTGTTGTCACTTATGTGATAATGCTCTTCAGTGTAGGCTGTTGTCATTTATGAATGTTATAATGCACCTCTCTGTTGGCTGTTGTTATTTGTCAGTATTTGATAATGCACTTCAGTGCTGGTTGTTGTCAGTTACTACTATGTGATAATGCATTTTCATATGGGCAGTCACATCTATCAACATGCAATAATACAATCAAATTTGATTGATGCACTCCGATATGATGATGCACTCAAGTTTAGACTGTTATATCATCATCATCATCATTTAATGTCCACTTTCCATGCTGGCATGGGTTGGACAGTTTCACTGAAAACTGGTACGCCGGGGAGCTGCACTAAGTTCCAGTCTAATTTGGCATGGTCTCTATGGCTGGATGCCCTTCCAAGAGTGTAGTGGGTATTTTTTACATGCCACTGGCACAGGTGCCTTTTGACATGATACCAGCATTGGCCACAACTACAATCTCACTTGGCTTGACATATCTTCTGAAGCACGGTTTATCACCAAAGGTCTCAGTCACTTGTCACTGCCTTCATGAGGCCCAATACTTGAACGGTGCTTTTTATGTACCACTGGCATGGCATTGGCATCAGCCACGACTATGATTTCTTGATTTCTGCAGCAGTCACCTCTGCCAATATATAGAGATACATTCAAGTGTATAGCAATAGATATTGGATCATCTATAAATATTAAAAATCTGCGGTAGGCTGGTATCTTATCTAGTGAAAGAGTTATTTATCATTTTACTATTCTCAAGGTATTATATCAAAGCACCTGTCCATTGTAACATCTCAGAGATTTGGAAATATTTACATTTTCAGTTCCCTCTATTGGAACCTTTCTGGCTAGGTCTTCAATCCTTGGATAACTTCCTCCACTGACTAAGCCATTAAAAATTGTTTTTAAAAATCACTTGGCCATTGGACAAGTACCTGGCAAACAACAGTCTACAAGAGAAAAAAGTCAGTCAAGAAGATGATGAAGAAATAACTTTTAGAGCAACTGTACCATAATCATATCAGTATAGTAAAGTGAAAGAAACAGATCTTGTAAGCCAACTTTTTGCAGGTGTAGCTGTGTTAACAAGTTAGTTCCCAAGCCACATAGTTCTGGGTTCAGTCCCACTGCATAGTACTTTGGGCATGTCTTCTACTATGGTCTCAGGCTGACCAAAGCCTTTTGAGTGGATTTTGTAGATGGAAACTGGAAAAAGCCTGCTGTATGTATGCATGTATGTATGTGTGTGTGTGTGTGTATATAATGTGTCCTTGTGTTTGTCCCCTGCCCTTGTTTTACAACTGGTGTTGGTTTGTTTATGTCCCTGTAATTTAATGGCTTGGCCAAAAGAGACCAATAGAATAAGTACCTGGCTTTTAAAAAAATGAGTGCTGGAGTCAATTTGTCTGACTAAACACTTTAAGGTGATGCCCCAGCATGGTCACAGTCCAATGACTGAAACCAGTAAAAGATAAAAGATGTGCCAAAAGATTGCAATTCAGAAACACCATAGTTTCTACAAAATTGCTCAGGGTAGATTGCCAGCTATAGAAACTATGAACTGCATGTATAAATTAACATTTTTTTTTTTACATAGTGGAATTGTTTTCAGTACATACTTGATCTAATTAAAGCTAAAAGTCATATAACTACATATCTTTATTTATATATATATATATATTGAAATAGTTGTATGAATGTCAACACCTTGTCTAATTAAACCGGCTGGCAGAACTCTGGTTTAAACACCCCATATAACTCTTCATAATCTTTGTATTTGTTTGAATTTTCAGAAAATTTTTGCAAATTTATGTTCTACACACAGGAATTCTTACAAACATGAAAATTAATTATTTTTTATTTTTACACCCCCCCCCCCCCC
>NC_068992.1:28767367-28771309 GCF_001194135.2 Octopus bimaculoides | reverse complement strand
GTCCTAAAAGCTCCACTCTTTTTCAAATTTACTTTTTAAATCAGAGTTTAAAATACAGACAGTCCAGATTTTTGGCTTAAATTCTAGCAATGGACTACCCTTGGGTGTATCATCATTCCATAAAATGCATTTATGGGAAGAAAAATATTGTAAAACATCAATACATGTTAGAGTGACAAAGAAAGTATCAGGTAGTCTTGGGATGTATTAAAAACAACAGTTAAATCACCCTTAGATCACGCACAAAAAGTTTGTCCTTTTTTTAAAATTATTTCACATGAATTCCTGTATGTAAAACACGGATTCAGAAAATTTTCTGAAAATTCTAAGTAATATAATTTTGAGGGATTGGTTATATGGGATGCTTAGACCCAGAATTCCACCAACCACCACAAATGTACTCTAATATTAATATTCTTCATTTTTAAATCATTAAAATTATATGATAGACCTCTGGTTAACAATACTGTTTTGTATGTCAGAAAAGTAAAGGTACTCACACCAAATTTCAAAAAGTGTTTTTCTCAAGAGACATTTTTGATGTTATGACTATTGAATATATTAGCAACAACACACATGCATGCACACACATGCATGCACACACATTGCACTGGCTGTACATAGTGATAGATATTTTTAGATATAAATGCTAGAACTTCTGAGAGCTGGGAGGAATTGGTGTGTTTGTATCAGTGCAGCCAGTTTTTAGCAAGATCTCTAACTTGTACAAAATCTGCTCTATTGTAGAATGTTAACCATTGTCTGGACCATCTGCCTTCCTTCTGTACACAATGGAGTAAATAACTGTTGTTTGTAAATAATCTCTATAACTGTGTATCTTCCACTATTTGGTCACTTGAATATAATTTATAGATAGATATATTGGTTTATTCTGTCGTGTCTGGGGAGAGTCATTCTTTTTATAATTTAACAAACTCACCGGTAAAATTTCCACTCATTTACTTATTTATTTTTCTAAAATTTATGTTGCGTCTCACAACCTTTTCAATAGTTGTTGACTCTGTTCATTATTGAAGCTGCATTCTTTTAGTTTGATTGTGCGCATGTGTGTGCATACACATGTATGTATGTATGCATTGCATATGCATGTATGTGCGTGTGTATGTGTAAATGTATGTGTGTATGTTTGTATGTATTCAGCCTGCATATTCATGTGTTTGTGGGTGTGTGTGTATGGGTTTTTTGCAACTGTGTCTGTATGTATGGATGTGTATCTCCATATGTGTGGACATGTGTCTCCATATGTGTCCTTGTGTGAAGTGCAGTGTGTGTGTATATATGGTCATGTGTTTCAGTCTTCATTTGTGTATGTGTGCTTGTCTGGTCATATAACCTATGTATCTATCTGTCTGTACGTCTATCTGTTTCCATTCATATCCATATGCCTACATACATGTGCATATACATATACACACATACACACACCCACATTCACATACATCTATCTACATAACAGCCCACTATTCTACTCTACCTGTAGTATGGGGGTATGATATCTACTACATATGATAACTACTACATATATTTACTATTTAGTACTGGGGAAGTTTCATTTATGAGTACGTACTCCTGTATTTGTCTAAGTGTTGGGTCTTTTGGGTGCTTAGATAAAATGCAGATGTCAAGTTGACCTAGGTTGCCTCTATATTGGTCCTTGGCATGTTGGTAGAGTATGGAGGACTGTTTTTTGTCGTCATATTGTCTCAAATGTTCATTTAGTCATTCCACAATACTCCTAGATGTCTCCCCTATGTATGTCATGTTCATGTCTTTACAAGCACCTTCTATGTATCTTATGTTGTAAACTACATTTCTAGTTCTACAACTAATGCCAGGGCTAATCCTTCATACCATGCAGTTATCGTTGGTGCACAAGGTATTCTCAAAGGGGTACGTCCTACATAGTTGTGATCTGACAGAGTTCCCTGGCTTTTCAACAATCTTAATGTTGAGTTTGGTCTTCTTCAGAGCTTTCCTAAATCTACAGGCTGGTTCTCCATGGGCTGTGGCCTCTACAAACATCACTCCTTGATATTAGTTGGTTTTATACCACGTGTTCACCCTGTTTGCTTTGTCACAAGTTCTTTGTATCCTATTCCAGTCTTTACTTCTATATCTACGGCAGGTACCACTGGTATCATTATATATAATGTTATCTAACTTCTTTCTAGCACCCCTGTATACTTGAACCCTATCTTTCTGATTATATCCAGAGAACTGCATGCGGTGCATGAAGTTCTGTACATGTTTCTTCGTTTCATAGGGTTTGCATAATGGGGACACATTGTTCATTATCCTAACTGAGTCTGCTATCAGTGTGTTAATTTTCATGTTTTGTGACAAAGCTGAGTTCTTGTGAACAACATATTTCAGAGCTATGGGTTTCATGTAATAGCAGTGGAGGAGCTGCACTCTGTTGTTCACAGTCTCTAACCAAAGTTCAGTATCAAGGACGGGGAGTCTATTATTGGGGAGCCTAGAGGGGTAATCTATAGTTACCTCGATACTTTGGTGGATGGAGTTAGCTACTTGCTAATGGAGAGCATCAATCTGGACGCTCTCCATTACGTTCTTCTCAGTTTCTACATTACTGTTATTATAGTTGGTCTTAACTATGATATTAATGTCATCTACATACCTACTGTAGAGTAGAAGAGTTGTGGACTGTTCTGCTAAGGATTGCTTAAGTTTTCTGTCCCATCAGGTCATGAAGTGGCTGGCCATATCTCCAGCTACACCAACACCAATGGCTGCACCTTGAACTTGCATGTATAATTGCTTGTTAAATTTTAATATGTAGTTCTTCAAGGTGGTTCTTACACTGGCCCCTACTGCATGTGTAATCATTTCTTTCACCTGATTGTTTTTCTCAGGGTCTTGGGTGGGTACGGTCCAGCCACACTAGCATTCTGCAGTGCTTTTCTTCATTGTTGAGGTGATGATGGGTGGTCTTTCCCACTGTGACCTGGTGGGGCAGAATCTACTGAGGTCATGGTTGTCTAAATAGTCACTGTCATAGCGTAATCTAACGAGGAGGCACAGTTCCCTCATGTTGACCTCACGGAACTCTACTTCACTCTCACAGATTAACTCAATGCATTTCTCCACAGTAAAATCTATGTCTATAGATAGGTAGAGTGAAATCACATCCATACTATCCACTACCCATACTATACTATGCACACACACACAAGCACACTCAGACATGCTCACACGGGGAGACAGAAGTGCACACACACACACACACACACACACACAAACACATGAATATGCAGACAGAATACATACATACAAACGTACACATACATACATATCACAAACACGCACACACTGACCCACACACATGTGCACAAACAAACTAGAAGAACGCAGCTTCAATAATGGACAGAGTCAACAACTATTGAAAAGCTTGCAAGATGCAACAAAAATTTTAGAAAAATAAATAAGTAAATGAGTGGAAATTTTACCAGTGAGTGTGTTAAATTATAAGGCACTAAAAGAGAATGACTCTCCCCAGCCACAACAGAATATGCTTCAACACATGAACTCACATAAAGAATCTTGCAAACCAAATCCAAAAACGAAATATATTGGTTTAAGTTTAGTAAAATATAGTTTTTGTGTTGCTACACAAATACATGTAATTAATTGTATACATAGATACATAAATATATCTTTGAATATACATACTTTATTTGTGTGGGAATGGTGGAGAACTGGACATATGTGTTATGCGACATAGATAGTTGTGTGTGCATGTGTTAGCTGTGAAGTTACAATAGTGTCTTAAGGGTAGACCCTTAAATTTCATAGCAAAGTACTTGCCTGACTTTGACAAGTGCCTCTGTGTTTTTGACACAAAGTTCTAGATTCTTGAATTTTATATATATATATATATATGTATATATATGTATATATATA
>NC_068992.1:28762502-28767357 GCF_001194135.2 Octopus bimaculoides | reverse complement strand
AACTTATCAGTTTCAGTCAAATCATCTAACCCATGCCAGCATGGAAGGCAGACATTAAATGATGTTAATATTAGGCAAGTGTCTTGTAGTCTTGTACTATAGCCTCAGGCCAATCAAAAACCTTGTGGGTGGATTTGATAGATGGAAACTGAAAGAAGTCTGTTGTGTGTGGCTGGGTGTGTTTATCCCCCACTATCGCTTGATAACCAGTGTTGGTGAGCTTACATCTCTGTAACGTAGCAGTTTGGCAAAAGAGACCAATAATAAATACCATGTTTAACAAAAAATAAGTACTAGGGTTGATTCATTCGACTAAAAATTCTTCAAAGCAGTGCCCCAGCACGACGACAGTCTAACAACTCAAACAAGTAAAAGAAGATATATATAGATAAAGATATATATATATATATATACACACACACACACACACATACATACACATACGTGTGTGTGTGTGATAGATAAAGGGATATATCAATAAATGGATAAGTAGGTAGGTAGATAAGGTAGGTAGATAAGATAGAGATGTATATATAAACGTGTGTATATTATAGATTGATATTCATAATCTAGAGCTATGTATGCATGCATTTATGTAGTTAGTTCTAGGAATGAATATGTATGTAAGAAGGTAGGTAGACAGATAGATTGAGAAACAGATAAGTGCATAGGTACACCTAGCTATCAGTAAGAGTGGTGTTGCAATATAACAGTCTAGTTACGACAGCTGTTCCTTAGTTTCATCAAATCACATTAAAAACTACCTGGGAAATGTTACCTTTTTTCTTGATTGCATTGAACACTTAGAAATATTGTGTTAACCCAGTATTGTGTTTTTATTTTCCTATCTATCTCTGGTTCTATTTTTATCCATTTTCCACTCAACCCTCTCAAAAATTTTTGTATCTGTTGTATGTCTCTTGTGAAAATTCCTGTTTTCCACCCTTTCCCACTTCTATCTCTTTTTTTTTTTATCAATCGTTATCTTTTGGAACATTGCTATTGATTTCTTCCTTCAGCATCATGACAAATTCTTGGTGTAGAGATCAACCCCATTTCATTTACTGCTCAACCTGCTAAAAATAGCAACCAAATCTCTTACAAATCACATTTGTGATCAGAGGTGTTTTCAGCAATGGCCATCCCATATTATCTGTTAACTCTTTAGCATTCAGATTACTCTGTCAAACGTAAGGCCTATTTATTCACATTGTTTTTAAATTAATGATGCATTATCTTGTAGCTTCAATGATGTGATTATTTATTTTTACAATAGGGAAGGTGAGATAGCCTGGGTTTAGCCAGTTTGAACATATAATAGGTAGAGTATTTTTGGCTTGATATAGCCAGTTTAAATTCTAAAAGGTTTAAACAAAATATATCTAAGATGATATTATTATTTTCCAAGGAATCATCCGATTTCTAAGACAGTTGGGGTGTGGTTTATGAGGGATTTGATTGTTGTTGCTGCTAAGCTCAAGGCCAGATATACCAAAGGACTAGATTGTCCAAATTGTTCTTTCTTATGATGACAGGTTATGTATGATATGAGAGAGACTTGGTGGTATTTTCTGATTTTTAACAGGCTGAGTGAATACATAAACAGCTTCCTTGTTGACTTTGAAGATTGATTTCTTTATATTAGCAAGTTGCGATTATGATGTTTGCTCCTTTTGTAGTTAATAAATAGCTCTTTCACCGTTCAATTGTTAAAACAAGCCAGCACAGGAGCCTCCATATGGCCACTTGGTTTGCTAGAAATAGTAACCAAATTTTTTTCTTTTCAAATCAATGGGTAACCTCTTAAAAAATAACCATACATTGGATAATATAATCAGAGATCCAGTATGTCTAGTTGAAAAGGAGGCAGGTTGATCATAGTGTATCCACATTTGATGATAGCTATCTGGGCTTACTCAGAGCTAAACAACCTATCATCCAAAAGTAGTCACTGAGTTGCTTGTTTAAAATTTGGAACCTTTTTTTTGCTTTTTTTTTTATGTTACAGTGTGATTAGTGAAGACTAACATTATTGATTCCAGGTTTCTAATGGATTAATCACTGGTTCACTGCACTTTTGATAACAAGAGTGATTTAGTGTAATTCAGTGCAGAACAACTATCACACAGAGCCTTGTTCTAAGATGTTATTTTTCTTCAACCTTGTGATCTTAGGTTCAGCTTCATTGTGCAACAACTTGGCAAGATGCCTTCTATTGCAGCCTTAGACTGTCCAAATCCTTGTGTATAGATTTGGTAGGCTGAAACTGCAAGAAGTATATCGTGTATGTTTGTGTTTATCCCTCACCACTGCTTGATGATCAATGTTGGTTTGTTTATGTCCCCGTAACTTAGTGGTTCAACAAAAGAGACCATTAAAGTATCAGGTTTTAAAATGAGTACTGGGGTTGATTTGCTTAGCTAAACGCTTCAAGGCAGTGCTCCAGCATGGCAATAGTCCAAAGACAATGTATGTATGGTTCACTTCATAACCACATAGTTTAGAATTCTGTAAGGTCTTTTGGGCTAAATTTGACAGTTTTTGCATAAAGGCAAGACACGATATCCCATTCAAAAATCAGTATTTTTTTTTAAGCCAAAATATATCAACTAGATTGTGGTAGGGAGATAACAATTTACTCAAAGTAACCACCCTCAGCTTCTGTCACAGCCTCAAGATGGCTCTGGAACTTGACACATGCATTCCTCACTGTGTCCCTAGGAAGATCTTCCAGCAATGACTGAAACCATGAGAAGGAATAGAATTTCTCTTCCTACTTCTAGAATGAATTTAATATGATTCTAATTATAAAGTGTGTCTCAGTCATGAATATGGCCCTGAGATACTTAAACTGCTCTGCCTGCCTCAATAATGTTCCACTAGCATACAGAGGGCACTGGGAAAAACTTCTTGAGAGAACTCGTGTCACTGTCTTAGTAATTCTCATCCCTGCCTTGCAGCACTCAGTAACAAACCCATTCAATACATGCTGGAGATCCCTTTCTCATGAACCAAGAAGCCCCAGTTCATCTGCAAACATCTTCTGACCAATCTCATACCCACCAATCATTCCTACAATGGTTGCACATGTCAATTTAGTTTATAAAAATTATGAAAAGGATAGGTGACAACACTCACCCTTTTTGAAGTACAACACCCACATAGAAAGGCTTTTGACTTGCACCATTTACTTGAATACAAACTTCAGAGCGTATGAATAGAGACTTCACAGCAACCAGAAGTTGCCCATTAATTCAAAATTCCTGCAAAAGCCCTCCACAGCATGTTCTGCAACACGTAGTCATACCCCTTTTTAAGGTCTACAAAGCAAACAGACTTTTTGGTAATATTCCCATGATTTCTCAAAGATCTGCCATAAAGTGAATATCTGGTCAGTTGCACTACATCCAGGATAGAAGCCTTAGGAGGCTTAATTGGATGCTAGAATTGCAGGTACTGGCACAGTAATGCACCAGCTCCAGCATTTGATCCTCAGAAGAGGAGAGGCCAGTTGTAAAGCCAAACTTTATATCTTCAATTCAGTTTTCATGGTTACCCTCACCTATATTGGATAATGACTGAAAGTATACAATTATGAATACAAGTAGCCAAAATGGATTCTGCCAAAGGATCTCTGGAGTTATGTTATTCAACAAGATGTGTAACTCAGAGATTAAGGAGTCTCTCCAGGTCAAGCTACTACTTCACCACATTGAGAAGTCACAGTTCTGCTACTATGGACATGTGATGAGAAGGTCGCAGGAGAGAATCACCAGATGGATTCTTCAAGCCAACCCAACTGGCAGGAGACCTTGGGTTAGACCAAGAACAAGTTAGTTGAATATCTCTCAGTTGGTTGTGTATGGGAATCCAGATGGAAAGTGTAATGACAGTTGCTTCTGATAGGACAATGGAGAAGGTGCCTGTGGACTCTTCACTCCACGGATCTCCCAGAAATAGTGAGCATAAAAGATGGATGGCTAGATGATGAGTCCATGACTTGGTTCCCATTTATAGCTGATACACATCCAGGAGAGCATGCTCACTTCATTTCTTTTAAGCTTTCACTAATCATTCACCTTGAAGGCCCATATCTCTCAACCATGCTGATTTGCACTTTGTATATGCAAGCATCATACAATCTGCTCTCCACTCTGAGAGAGAGAAATGCTCTGATACCAGCAGAAGTAATAGCTCCCTGAACATTTTCCACCTCATTCTTACTACCAAATACTTCTAGGAAGCCTTCCAAGCATTTGAAAGAATTTGTGAGATGTGAAATATGCCCAGTATAGATCTGGGAAGACCATAGCTCAAATATATATACATGGGTATGTGTGCATGTGGTAAGAAGTTTGCTTCCCTAAAAACATGGTTCCAGATTCAATCCTTCTTCATGGCACTGTGGGCAAGTGTCTTCTACTATAGCCCCAGGCTGACCAGAGCTTTTTGAATAAATTCATTAAATGGAAATTGAAAGAAGCCTGTTGTGTATATATATATGTGCTCACGTGCATATGCGTGTTACTGTCTGTGTGTGATGTCATCATTTGATGGTTGTAATCAAGTGTCACAGTCATACAAGCAGTGTCCTTGATTTTTGAAAACATGTCTAATCATGGGGAAATATTAACCTTACTTGGATACAAGTGTGGGTTGGCAACAGGAAGTGCACCTGATGATAGAAAATCTGCCTCAACAAATTCCATCTAACCCATGCAAGCATGGAAATGTGGACATTAAAACAATGATGATGATATATGTATCTTTGTAAGTGGATTTGGCTGACAGAAACTGAAAGAAGTATTGTGTGTGTGTGTGTGTGTGTGTGTGTGTGTGTGTGTGTGTGTGTATT
>NC_068992.1:28747411-28762492 GCF_001194135.2 Octopus bimaculoides | reverse complement strand
TGTGTGTGTGTGTGTGTGTGTGTGTGTGTGTGTGTGTGTGTGTATTTCCTCATCACCACTTGACAATTGGTGTATTTATGTCACTGTAACCAAGCAGTCCAGCAAAAGAGACTGATAAAATAAGTATTAGGCTTTAAAAAAATAAGTCCTGGGATCAACCCTTCAAGGTGGTGCTCCAGCATGGCCACAGTCAAATGACTGAAACAAGTAAATGAAAAAGAATAAAAGAAAAATATATATAGACATACATACATGCATAAATACATACATATAAATATATATTATGCACATACGTATACATATATGTACAGACACACACACACATACACATTTATATGTATGTATGTATATTATATCCATCCCATACAAACATGGAAAAGTAGACATGAATGATGATATATATATATATATAACTATTTTTTGCAGATGCATATACACTTCATATGAGACGTGAAACAAAGCTCTTACTGGCATTTTGATCAACCATAGTCTCTTATGCTATTGAAGTAGTTCGATCTCTCAGTGTAATGTGTATGTGTGGCAGTGGAGGGGAGAACAGCTCTTGTTGGTAAGGTTAGAGGACGTCAGTGGATTTCTAGAAGTTTTCAAGAAATGTTCTGCTATAAATTTATAAATTCCCGTTCCCCCTTCTCCTCATCCCCTCCCCCAATGCAAACTATACATACTTCAATTTTTTTTTTTTTTTCTCCAATCTCAGCTGATTCCATGTTAACAATAGATATGACAATGGAACCTGTGGTATTAATAATAACGACAATGTGGATGGCTGAGGCGTGGATGGTAACTTGAAGGTTATAAGAGGAGAATTTGAACAGATCCAATCTATATACATTGTCTGATTCAAACTTCACACAATAATATACTTGTAATGTTATCTGCTTGTAACTTTACGTAATGAAAATCTAATTATTGATAGCTGCAACAACAGAAACAACAACAACAACAGCACCACCGACAACAACAGCTGAAACAACAAGAGACAAATCAATAATGATGATAATAATCAATTTGCATTGATTTGTGTGTGTGCATGCATACACACACACAGATAAGTATGTACATATATACATGTATATATATATATATATATATATATATATATATATATATATATATATATATATATATTGTTATATAATGCATGTGTGCATGGATATACAGTTGTATATGTGAACATATTCACATATAGATATGCATATGCACAGGTGGATACATATCGAAAAAAATTCACTTGAATATGTGCATTTATAAATGTGCATCTTTCTCTCATATTTTTAATTCAGTTAGTAAACTACATAGGTGTTTCAGTATGTGCATATGCATCTGTGCACGCATGTGCAAATTTGCTTATGCATATCTTCCTGTATCAATGCATAGGTTTTTCCTCTTTTTTTCCAACATACCTCTCTGCTATCACCAACTTATCAACAGATTTCGCTCTGTGTGCATGTGTGCATGTGTCAGATGCATTGTGTTTGTCAACAAATATGTATTATGCATGTGCTGTGTATTCTGCTGTGTCTGAATGTGATGCATGTGTATGGTTCTAAATGCAGATGGGGATTCATATTTCCAACCCGTTGTTCTGCAGAATCAAATCTAGACATTTTCATGTGAGATACTCGTATTAATATTTTATATTTCCATTATTTATTACTTAAATAAATAAATGACATCACCACCACTGCCATCACCATAATTGTAATCTTCTTTTTTTTTCTCGTTATTTCTATTGTCTTTCGGGAGAAGTAGTTTATGAAAATAATAAACTGCATTCTGTTCCATGTTTTCCCTGGCGCCTGTTTGTTTGCGCTAAATATTCTGTTTGTCAATCTATCATCATTGTCCAAGAAACTCTTGTGTTTACTGGTCTCCCTATAATGCCAATTGAATCAGTCACATTTTCTCCTTACTGATGCTGCCTTAGGTTGGATCCTGTCATTTATTAGGTACTATGTGGAGGTACAGTGTTCACCTTGTCTACTTGTATGCCCCTCTCTCTTGCATTCTCTCATATGACAAACTTACTCTCTATACTTATGACTCTACCTTCATTTTATCACTAGCACACTCTCTTTCCTCCCCGCTCTATCTTCACTCTCTTTCTGTTCTCACATAATCTCTATGTATAATGCTTTCCTTCTCTTTTTCTATTGTTAGCTTTTTCTCAAATCTTCTATTGCTTTCTATATGCAAGCCTATGTACATGCACACACAATTACACTCCATTCTTCCTTCTCTTTGCACTCTCTCTCTCTTTCTCTCACCTTCCCACTTACACATACACACACACATCCTCTGTTGATGATCTCAAGCAGAGTTAGAACCAGTGGTGGTTCGGTTTGTAACAGCTAGCTTCATACCACCTGCACTACCACCACTACCAGCATTTGCCACTTTTTGTTATGCTTCATAGAGAATACCTTTGACCTGTTTGAGCAGAGTAATTTATTATTTACAGCTGTGACATAACTGACAGCGTACCCTCTCCCAGCGGAGAATTTTCAGCAAAACCAGATTTTAATGTTTAAGCTATTTCAATAATTAAAACACTGGTTGCAAACGAGAATTTATACATGGGCCAGTCAACCTACTCATGCTAGCAATCAAATTCTCTCAAATTACTCACTACTAGGACATATTGAACATTGTATTCCAAAATAAAAAAAAAATTAAAAAACAGGTTGATTACAGCTATCACATCTTTCATAATTGATCTGCTGGATCTCAGTTTTACTTGGAGCTAAAGAACGGCAGCTGATACTTACAATACAGCCTTGTTGTAACACAATGGTTGATGTCCTTAAAATGAGTTGAGAAAAGTAGGATTATACTGCATCAAAGTTCAAGAAATTTTATTCTTTTATCTGTTTCAGTCATTTGACTGTAGCCATGCTGGGGCACTGCCTTTAAGGGTTTTAGTTGAAGAAATCAACCCCAGGACTTATTCTCAGTCACTTTTGCCAAACCACTAAGTTATGGGGATATAAATACACCACCATCTGTTGTCAAGTAATGGCAGGGAGATAAATACACACACACACACACACGTATTACAGTCTTCTTTCAGTATCCAACTACCAAATCCACTCACAAGGCTTTGGTCAGCCTGAGGCTATAGTAGAAGACACTTGCTCAAGGTGCCATGCTGTGGGACTGAACCTGGAGCTCTGAGGTTGAGAAGCAAGCTTCTTACCACACAGCAAAGAACATAAAAATGGTCCAGTGATTTATTATACTATTTTCATTATTTACATTTGATAGATAGTTGTCCTCATCTTCTTTGTTGTTAACACAACATTTCAGCTGATATACCCTCCAGCCTTCATGAAGTGTCTTGGGGAAATTTCGAACCTGGGTTCTCATTCCTAAGATAATTTTTGATGTTGTTATTATTATTATTATTATTATTATTATTATTATTATTAATAATAATAACAATAATAATGACAACATCGAAAAATACCTTAGGAATGAGAACCCAGGTTCGAAATTTCCCCAAGGCACCTGATGAAGACTGGAGGGTATATCAGCCGAAACATTGTGTTAACAACAAACAAGATGAGGACAAATATCTATCAAATGTAAATAATATACATAATTCCTCATCTCTTAAATATAGAACTGCAGTGATTTATTGTCTTTTATATTTGAATTTACATTAGATTGGGGTGTGCTGTAAGGAGTCTGCTCTGATGAGTGTTTCCCAAGCACAAAGTTTTCAGTTCAGTTACGCAATGTAGCTACTTACATACAGGAGAAAACATGAGCTAGAATGTTTTCTCTTGTAAGCAAGTAGCTACAAGCAAATTGAAATAAATGAAACAGAGATTAAAGAATGAGGTACCTTTTGACAAGTCACCTGACGAGGCACACCTGCACGAAATGATGTACTACAACTGTTTGTACAGCATCTCACCCAATGCCTTAATGTTTACTGTCCTGTTTAACAATTATATATCTGAGAGACTTCCACACAATTTCTGTCTACCAAATGCACTCACAGGACACTTGTTGCCCCAATGTTATCGTACAAGACTCTTGCCCAACATGTTGTTCAATGGCAGCTTTTTCACCACACAGCCATATCTGTGAAAACTTATTTCATACAAAGCCAGCAGTCAAAAATTTGGAGTAAGTGAATAATTGTTTTCTTTGACCCCAGTACTTTGCCGGATTTGAACTCAGAAGGGAGAGAACCAGAACAAATACTGCAGGGCTCTAATCATTCTGCCAGTTCATCACTTTTCACCAAATAATGATTTTTAACTGAAGTGGAAAGGCTATAAATTGGTGTAGGGTATAGGAGTAGGGAATTTGATAGATCTCCAGTTCTTGACTGGATAGCACTTTGTTGAGTCTAGACATTTCTTTCTTTCTTACATTGTTTGTCTGTCTCTATTCCACACTCCTTCTTCTGCACACATGCACTCGGCAATGTATTTAGTGCTGGATCTGTGTATGAAACAAAGGAAAAAAAATAATGGGGGAGAGAGAGAGAGAGAGAGAGAGAGGAAGAGACTATGTGTGTGTGAGAGAGAGAGAGAGAGAGAGAGAAGGAGAGACTGTGTGAGAGAGAGAAGATGAGTGATACTGTGTATATGTGAGAGAGAGAGAGAGAGAAATGTACACAGATGGGTGCATGAGTGGGCTTAGAATGAGAGTGAAGATGGTTAGCTTTTTGGGGCAGAGGGTATTGTAGTAGTGATAAAAAAAATGTCAGAGAGGAATCATGACTGTGAATAAGATTTTGTAATTTATTGAAAAAATCTTTTTGCCAATCAGCCAGAGAGCAGAGGCTATTGTAATAGCAGTAGAAGTAATAGAGAAAAATGGGGAAACGGCTTATCTTTCAGTGAGCTGTTACTGTAGTTGTTTTGGCCTCGGTTAAACAGACCTGTCATCAAAGACATTTCAGTCATCACCAACCTGCTTTTGTATATCTAGGAATACATATGCCAATATGTCTTTTTTTTTTTTTCCTTTTTCTTTGTAAGATTGGTTGGGATTGAACCCATTCAGATTATTCTGTCAAATGCTCAGTAATTCACAGGGTTTTGAATTTATTTTCAATGATGTGATTGTTTATTTTAAGAATGGCATTGTAGGGTAAGTGTGAGAGGCTCGATTTATGTTCCTGCCTGAACATAAAACAAGTAGAATATTTGGGCTGGATATGGCCAGCTTAACCCTTTTGATACTAACCCGGTTGAAACTGGCTCTTGCTATGAGTACAAATATCTTGTTTTCATAAGTTTTCAATGAAAATCTTCCATCAAACCTTAGTCACAATTTATGTTCATAACACTAGCTGAATGATAACTAAGTTATTTTACTAAATTCTTTGTTATATTTAAAATAATTGAAAGAAACAGAGCATCTCAAAATAAATCCAGTAACGAAAGGGTTAAATGCCATAAAGTGTTAAGAGAATTTAGTTGCTACTTAGAGCAAGTCAACTGACTGCATCAAGACTCCAGTGTAGTGTATATGTAGAAAAATGGAGAGCAGTTAGGGAATAGCTTGTAGTGGCATTATTGTCCCAAAATACCAGTGGTTTGTCTGGGATATTCTGGAGGAATTTCTCATAATAAAGTTAGAATTTAATAACAACAACAATAAAAATTATACCTTCCTCTCATCCTCCTCCCTAGATGCTAGGTCTGTTTGCGATATGTTGAGATGGAAATATTTAATAGCATTTCAGAGACTTTTTCTTTCTTTTCTTACTCAACTGACTTTAGCTGACATAGAATCTCTCTGAGCTCTTTGAATTCTCTTTGTGTAGTTTTGGATATTGTTTTGGATGTGTCATCTGTAGTTATAGATTACTGGCTGATGTTTCAAATACAGTTCTTTCTCTGCCTAACCTCTTTCTCTCTGCCATTGCTTCATCTATATCTCCATCTCCCAGCCTTTCTCTCTCCTGAATGACTGCCGCCACACCTTTACACCAGCCCAGTGCATCCTGCGTGTTTGTACACCTGCTCCCACTTAACATTATTCAACAATAGTTGCAATACAACTTGCACAGCCAACAGTTCAAGCATCTCTTCATTTATTGTCTATTTATTTCTATCTATCTGTATCTTTTGCTTTCGATCTTCCTCTTTTTCTATTCTCCACAATTTCTCTCTCTCTCTCTCTCTCATCCATTCATTCATCTTTTTCCTCACTGTATTGCTATCTTTCTTAAACACACACACACACACACACACACACACACTCTCTCTCTCTCTCCCTTATTTTTCTTTTGCATTTACACACACACTCTCAACCAGTGCAATCTAATTTGTTGCATTCTTTTTAGTCTCTAAAAACAGCTTTACATGTAATAATAATATTTTAACTCTTCTTAACTATTTTTAGTTGTTAACTAATAATTTATTCATATCCTTGTGGGTTAATTCTCATTGAAAACATCGAATCAAGATGTGATATGTTGCTATATTAAACATTAGCAGACAAACGTCTGTGAAATGAGTGGCATGTTGTGAAGATCAAAAGATAAGAGACCCTTACACCTAATTTGAAACAAGAACATTCTGTGGAGCCATTCAACCTACTAGAACTAGTAGCCAGATCGCCCTCAAGTCACACATTCCAGTCATCATCATTATTATCATTTGATATTCACTTTTACATGCTTGCATGGGTCAGATGGAAGTTTTTGAGGTTGATTTCCTATGGTTGGATGCTCTTCTTATTGCCAACTCTTACCTTCTTCCAAGCCAAGTAATATATTTCTGTTGCTGGACATGTTTTTCATGAAAGACTAGGAATGAACAACCTTGCTTCTATGACAATGATACTCCATAGTGTCTAAGCAAGGGTACAAACACGCACATCATCATCATCATTGTCTTGCGTCCTCTTTCCATGCTGGCATGGGTTGGATGGTTTGAAACGGAGCTGGCTAGCAGGGAGTTGTCCTGACTCCAACTGTCCGTTGTGGCATATTTTCTGTGGCTGGTTGCCCTTCCTAATGCCAACCACTTTCCATAGTGTGCTGAGAGCTTTTTACATGCCATCAGCACAGGTGCGTTAATGCAGCACCAGCACAGGTACTTTTTAAGTGGCACCAGCACCTGAAGGACAAACCTGTATGTGTGGGAAACGGTGATTTTACTTAGCTTGATGCATCTTATCAAGTACAGCAAATCGCCACTCCCAGTCCATTGTCATTTCGTCAGTGAAATGGCTAGGGACCAGGAGACGTGATGATTTGCTGTATATGTATATATTACCAAATCCACTCCCATACCTTTGGTCAGCCTGGAGCTAGAGTCGAAGACATTTTCCCAGTGTGTTGTGCAGTGGGGCTGAACCCACCTGTGTATTTTATATTGTAATAGCATTATTAATTGCAGCTATGTAACAGACCTGTCACCACTGGACCACTGATTTTACAATAGGGAGAGTAACAAAGGATTAATTCAGTAGAATTAAGAAATAAAATGTATTTCAT
This sequence comes from Octopus bimaculoides, assembly GCF_001194135.2. Lineage (NCBI taxonomy): Eukaryota > Metazoa > Mollusca > Cephalopoda > Octopoda > Octopodidae > Octopus > Octopus bimaculoides. The sequence continues at coordinate 28,755,003 of NC_068992.1, read as the reverse complement.
ATTTGAACACTTTTTTTTTTATCATTATTAACATTTTTTGCTGATATTCATTGGTGAAAGATATACATGATAAGCTTCCAAACAATTTCCACTTCACAAATTCCACTCACTCTGTGTTGGTCAAACTAAGTGCCTATTGGAGAAGACACTTGCTCAAGGTGCCATGCAGTGGGGGATCAAACCTGAACCATGTGGTTGCAAAGTGAACTCCATAATTCTACGCCTGTGTCTACTCCAGCATGTGTGTGCGTGTACTGATTACAATTAACAAGTGGGGCAAGGGAAAACTACCAGTTAAGCACTGGAGTTAATTAACATATTTGACAACATATAAGAGGCACTTATAAGTGTCTCGAAAGTCACCCTAAGTCTTATATGCAAACTTGAGTCTATATTACATACGCTACAAAAGTCTTTTTCCCTGATTATGTGATGCTGAAATTGGGTATATCTCATACCCTTGCAACTTTTATGCAGTCAAATACATTATACTAACTGTTAGCTCCCTCTCCTTCAGTCCCCCTCCCCACACACACAAAATTGAGATCTTTTGTGTTTATATTAGAAATCCTTGTGTAAGGATGATGAATTAACAGAGATGGGGTTGTGTTACTTAAAAACCCTATATTTAGTTCCATTCCTTTATATTCTGAGTTCAAATTCCACTAAGTATCAATTCACTTTTTATCTGTTCACAGTCAATAAAATGGATTTAGTTAAAGAAGAAATTGTAGAATCCATGACTTTCCTCAGGGTCTCCAGGACTAGCAAGATTTAGTGAGGAACTTATCCATAACCTACAGACCTGGCCAAAATATTTGTAGCAAATTCTACTCTGTCAAGTGCTCTCAACAGGCCAGGTAGTGCTATTACATGAAGCAACAGATTTAATTTATTGCCCTTTTGATGGACTTCTTCAGTCTCAGTCTACCAAATTTCACTCACAAAAATTGACCTAAGGCTGTGGTAGAAGATACTTGTCTAATGCAACACACAGTGGGGTTAAGCCAGAGCCCAAATAGTTGCAGGAACAAACTTGTTAACTAACCATGCAACTCAATCAAGTATTGCTGTGTATGTTGTGATGTGCTGGTGTTATTGTTAATAGAATTGTGACAGTTATATACTTCTACAAAATTAAGACCCAGTCTCTGTGTAAGAAATCTGCATTTTTAATTTTAGCACATTTTCATTGCTAAAGACTAGGTCTCAAGTTCTTGCCAGACAATGTGAGTTTTCACATAAAAGCAGCTTATCAGCATCAATTTTTTTTTTTATTATTATATTTTTAAAGGAAAATATTGGTTTTAATTTTGGCATAAGGCTTGCAAGTTCAGGTAGGGGATAAGTTGATTACATCTACCCCAGTACTCAACTGGAACTTATTTTGTCAACCCCAAAAGGATGAAAGGCAAAGTCGACCTTGCTGGAATTAGAACTCAGAACATGAAGATAACCGAAATGCTGCTAAGCATTGTGCCCAGCATGCTAATAATTCTGCCAGCTTGCTGCCTTATTTTAAGGAAAATATTAAAATGATATTACCAGTGAAAGGTGTGAATCATCTCAACCAAGAATGCGTGTGTACAAAACAGAAATAACTAAAATACATTCAGCTCTGCTTTCTTCCCTCGCATGCCCTATAATATTGATTTTATTACATAGGTACAAAACCAGGATTTCTTGGAGCCAGGCTATAGTTAATTGAATCAATCCTTTTACATTAACGGTAAACCATTTTATTGACTCCAGGATAGGATTGATATTAAAGTAGTGCAAACCCATAGGCCTTAGTTTTTGATTCTCATTTTAAATATGTCCTATTTTTTAATAGTAATTTCTGTTATTGATAGGACAAACAGAGCTGTGTGGTGAAGAAGTTCATTTCATAACCACATGGTTCTGGGCTCAGTCCTTTTGTGTAGTACCTTGGGTAAAGGACCAAGATATGTGGTGCAGTGCTATACTCAAGAAGACCCACACATCACAATAGAATTGAGATCTTAAAACCAAGGTGCCACTTAAAAAGCATTTGTGTAGGTGCTGGTGTCATGTAAAAAGCACTGGTGTGAGTGATGGTGCCATTTAGAAAGCACCCAGTACACTCTGTGGAGTAATTGGCATTAGAAAGGGCATCCAGCCATAGAAACCAAGCCAAGCAAACTGTGGAACCTAATGTGACCCCTGGCTTTTCTAGTTCCTGTCATGCAGTCCATACCATCAGCATTGTTTTAGCATTTACTTTTCCGTGAAACTACTCATTTCCAAGCAAGGTCATATTTTTATGGAAAGTTAGAAACAAATGACACCACTTGTATGACTGTGACATTCGTTTACAACTATGTTGCATTGTCAAGATCTTTTACTTGTTTCAGTCATTTAACTGCAGCCGTGCTGGGGCACTATCTTGAAGAATTTTAGTTGAATAAATCAACCCCAGGACTTATTTTTTTAAGCTTAGTACTCATTCTCTTTTACTGAATCGCTAAGTTACAGGGATGTAAACACACCAACAGCAACTGTTATTGTTAAGTGTTGGGGTGGAGGGACAAATGCAGACACAAAGACACACGTTCATATATATATATATATATATATATATATATATATATATATATATATATATATATATATATCATCATTATCATCATCGTCGTTTAACGTCCGCTTTCCATGCTAGCATGGGTTGGACGATTTGACTGAGGACTGGTGGACCAGGAGGCGACACCAGGCTCCAGTCTGATTTGGCAGAGTTTCTACAGCTGGATGCCCTTCCTAACGCCAACCACTACAGAAGTGTAGTGGATGTTTTTACGTGCCACTGGCACGAGAGCCAGTCAGGCGGGTGCTGGCAACGGCCACGCTCGAAATGGTGTATTTTACGTGCCACCTGCACAGGGCCTGTCCAGGGGCACTGGCAACGATCTCGCTCGAATGTATGTATAATGGGCATCTACTAAATCCACCCACAAAGCCTTGGTCAGCCCCAAGGCTTTAGTAGAAGACACTTGCCCAAGGTGTCACACAATGGGACTGAACTTGGAATCATGTGGTTGGGAAGCAAGTTTCTTACCACACAGCCATGCCTGTGTCTACATATATATATGTGTGTATGTATGTATGACGGTCTTCTTTCAGTTTCCATCCACTACAGACCACTCAGAAGGCTTTGGTCAGCCTGAGAGTATAGTAGAAGCTGCTTGTCCAAGGTGCCATGCTGTGGGACTGAACTCAAAACCACATAGTTGGAAAGCAAAATTCTTAACCACGCATCCATGCTTGTGCCTATACAGGCATATACGTGTGTGTGTGTGTGTGTGTATACATGCGTGGGGGGGCGGGGGTTTACAAATATGTGCATGTGTAGATTTATGTGCAAATATGTGTGGGGTGAGAGAGAGACAGGGAGAAAAAGATCATATGATAGATATGATATCAACAGCAAATAAAATAGCAGAATCAATTGAACCAATCACCCTAGTAAAACCCTTTGTGTAATAAAACACCTTTATTGGTGGGAAAGCTCTTAACACCTCCTCAGTACAACATTCTGAGTGTTTTTAATCCAATCACACTCAATTATTCTATTTAGGTGTCTATATACAGCTATAGAGTGTTCTGTCTGTGTATTGATGCAGAGATGTTAATGTGGTGGTATTCTGATACAGGAAAGCCTTTGTATTAGGAGATGGCTACTTCACTTCTCAATTACTATTAGAGGGTTTTTGTCTTTTTTTCTTTTTAAATTCATCATCGTCGTCGTTGTTATTATTATTATTATTATTATTATTATTATTTCTCACTTTCATTGCAATTTTTAAAAAAAATCTGGTTGATGGTAATATTTTAATGATTTAAGGGTTTTTTTTCTCTTTTCTTTTTTTAGGTGAGGAATTAGTTGGGAGGGCGGTGGTGGTGGTGGTGGTATGTAACTTGGCAATAGAATAGCAAAACCACAGAATGAATTGATTGTCTATCGGGTAGTTTTCACTCTTAAGAATTTAGTGCCAATATAAGACGTATATATTCATTATTTATACCAGACTACTCTGTGCTAAAAATGAACTTGACCTATAGATATAAGATTATACAACCAGTCCATAGGGTTTCAGTTCAAATCCATGAACAGGTAGTACTCTTTACTTTAATTCTACATGTCACTTCTCTCTCCAACTAGCTGTCAAAATGACCCAACAAGGGAGCTTCTAGGTGGCTGTTGAAGCTGCTAGAAATAGCAGCCAAAACTATAAATTACACCTGAGCAGCTTAAATGGAAAGGATGCCTTGCACAATGAACTGTAGTCTCTATACAAAAAGATGGATGGTCATGGCTGGAATGTTTGGATCATAGATCTACTCAATCAGGATTGACTTAGTGCTAAACAATAACAAGCTGTCAGGACTAGTCTAGAGATAACTCTCTTTACTCTTTTACTTGTTTCAGTCATTTGACTGTGGCCATGCTGGAACACCACCTTTAGTTGAGCAAATCAACCCCAGAACTTATTCTTTGTAAGCCTAGTACTTATTCTATCGATCTTTTTTGCCAAACCGCTAAGTTACGGGGACATAAACACACCAGCATTGGTTGTCAAGCGATGTTGGGGTGGACAAACACAGACACACAAACATATATACACACACACACACACACACACACACACACACACACACACACACACATATATATATACATACATACGACGGGCTTCTTTCAGTTTCCGTCTACCAAATCCACTTGCAAGGCTTTGGTCGGCCCGAGGCTATAGAAGACACTCACCCAAGGTGCCATGCAGTGGGACTGAACCCGGAACCATGTGGTTGGTAAGCAAGCTACTTACCACACAGCCACTCCTGCGCCTATGACTTGAACTTTTTGTAACATTTTCTTTGGCAGTTTTGGCACTTTGTTAGAAGACAGATCTCTGTCACCTGGACAGACCCTTTTGAACCTTTAGCCATTAACTTTTAGCATTGAAATTACTTTACCATATTTAAAGCTTATTTTTCATATTGTTTTGAATAAATCATGTATTATCTCAAGATTTTTGCACACATTCATCATCACCATCATCATCATTTTATCCACATTTCCATGCTCACATGGGTCAGACAGAATATGTTGATGCCGATTTTCCATGACCATCACTATGGTGAAAGTGGATTTGTTTGCTAATGTTTTTTTGTAGCTCTTGGTAGAATTCTTCCACTTCATCATCTTCACTCATATTTGTAGGAGCATAGGTCTGGATGATCTTCAGGGTGGCATTTCTTGAGAGATGAATGTTTAGTACTCCAATGTGTGACAAAGACAATTTGCATGAAGCAGTTTTCAAAGCTTGTTCTTTGCTTATGACGTACCCTGTTCCACCTGTTGTTCTTGCACTTTCTACTTTTTCTGAGTCTCAAAACATTTCCATCTCTCCATTTCAGATTTGTTTTGTTCAATGTGTTTCACAGAGCCCTAGTATACCACATGCGATTTTTCTTTTCCTCATGCATTAGCTGGGTCATTCTGATTCTCCCTGTTGCAAAATCCTCCTTCCATACCTCAACAGTGGTAATGATTGTCTGGGGATATGCCCAGCAAACCCCCAGGGGTATGTCAGGCAGGTTCAACCAAGTTATAAAGGTACTAGACTTCTGACCTTATGAAAGGACTACCTCATGAAAGCAAGCACAGAGTCCATTCACTAGTGGTTGGAAGCTAGTTAAACTGAAGGGGTAATAAATGGCCTGCTCACCTAGCCAGCAGGGTGGCTTCATCTTAAAAGCTAAAACAGTGCAAGGAAACAGGCCTCAGTATCCTGCAAGCCAGTTGGACCACTACATGGTGGTGGAGTGAAATCTTGAATGACCAGAGGCAGCTAAGAATCTCAAGTAACAATAGACTGCCAAGGTAGCAGGTAACAACCCTTGCTATTTGTACCTACAACTGTAGTCCTTTGACTGAGAGAACCAGAATATATATATATATATTATAGGCTTCTTTCAGTTTCCATTCATGAAATCCACTCACAAGACTTTGGTCAGCCTAGAGCTACATTAGAAGACATTTGCTAAAGGTACCATACAGTGGGACTGAACCCCAAAAACCATGAGGTTCAGAAGCAAATCTCTTACCACACAGCTGTACATGTGCTTATCGACCGACTACTAAAAGTTAGAAGCAATATTGCTCATTATCGCCCTTCTACGCTCTGTTCTTGTGTTTCTCAACCATTTTTTTACCTGTGAACTCCTTGATTCTTTTCTCACTCTTCTGGACCTTCCTAGCCATTCAATGTTTAAAAAATCTTAATTTCTTTTTTTTATACAATTCCTAATAATATTTAATTATAAAGAATATATTGTTAAAATACCTTGAGAATTGTAGATGTATAACCAGTTTCTTGCACAAATTTTAACAACAAAATCTTATATGAACCCCCAAGAGCTGTGTGGATCTCATTTAAGAACCACTGCTCTGTACCCTACCATTCGTTCTTTACACATCCCAACCACCCTACACTGTGTCCTTACACTATTCCTTTATTATCCAACATCCTTTTCCTATAATGCATCCCTTCCTCAAATACTTTAACTCTGCAAATGATTGATTTAGGCTGGAATTTTAAATATTTTACATTCTTTTTCTTTTACATTCATTATCTACGTAATTCTTTGTGATCTTGCCAAATGCACACACTTGCACATATACTCCTTTGTGTATGGATATATGCATTGCAGGTATACACGCTCACAGACACTTATGCACATGTATGTGTACACTTATACATGTAGATGTACTGCACATATTAGATATATGAATGTGTGTGTTTGTATATTAATGTGTGTGTGTGCGTGTATATATATATATATGTATGTATATATATATATATATATATATATATATATATATATATATATATATATATTTGTAAAATAGGAGAAATTTAATATGAAACATCATCAGGACCAAAATTAGGAGGATAGCATTATACTAGAGAATAGAAAAAGAAAAAAAATAGGGTCACATTATATTTGAGATCACAGTATAGAAATATGGTTTGTGTGTGTGTGTGTGTGTGTCTGTGCATAAACGTGCATACAAATACACACTATTACATACATTCATATATCTATTCTCAAAACCTACAGCAATCTATTAAAGTTCTCCTAAAAACACCTCTCACTGTGTGATTAACTTTTAATGCTTTTCTTTCCCCTTCTTTTTCTTTTCGTTTTTTTTTTTTCTCTCAATTTTATGAAAGTAAATGAGTTTTATGATGAAATGTGTTCAGTTTTGCAGAATTGGTGGTGCTAGATGTGTGGAGAAGAAAGATTTGTTATAAGAATTTAATCTTTTACAATATCACTATTATGTATGTGTGCCTGCCTATCTGCCTGCACCCACTCTCACATAAACACATTTCAGCCATTTTACTTTTGCAATTCTGAAATACTGTGTGTGTGAGTATGCATTGTATGTATGCCTATGTATTCTCATAATCTTGTTCAGATTTTAGATTCATTCCAAGGATACTTTATATACACACTCACACACACACACACACACACACACACACACACACACACACACACACACACAC
>NC_068992.1:28738147-28746755 GCF_001194135.2 Octopus bimaculoides | reverse complement strand
ATATATATATATATATATATATATATATATATACACACACACACACATAATTCTTGTAGATATACATACATACATATATTACATTCTTTCATTTGATTAAAATTAATCACTAACTCTTCACAAATACACTTATTTTCATATAGAGCTCTAAGGAATATGTTCTGAATTTATTCAACCAATTTCTAATTCCAGTTATTTTGAAATATTTTCTTTACTTTTTTTAATTTTATTTTATTTATTTATCTAATTTTTTATTAAATTACATTCTCTCCTCCACCTTCCCAATCAAAAGAATTTACCCAAGCTACTCTTTTGTTTCTGGTGGGGTTTTTAAGTCGGCTATTTTGCTGTTTTTGCTGATTAACTCAAACTTCAATCCCCTCTCCCCACTACTCCAATAATAATAATAATGATAATTTTTTCTTAATGCATTAGATTGTGATGAAATATATCATCACCATCATAATAATCATCGTTATTGCCACTATATTTTAACTCTTAATTTTTTTTTTTATGCTGGTTTTTAGTTCAGTGAGGTTTTCAGTTAAGTATAGTGTTGTATTGTCTTACTTAAAACATTTGATCTAGTATTCTGCTGATCAATTTAAGGGATAAATCTCCTATCTAGCTTACTTAGAGTCTGTGTGCTTTGATTTAATCTCAGCACTAAAAGTTAAAATCATGTCTTGAACAGCTAGCTTAACTGACAGTTTCATCATCATCATCTATAAACATGTTATATAATTATCTGGATATTTTTGCACTCTATGAATGTCATTTTATATCCTTTTGTTTTTTTCTTTTTTCTCCATGTTCAAGTGGATTGGACAAGTCTTCTCCAGCTTGGTGTCAAACCAATTGTCACAGTCATTTGTTATTTCCTTTTTGAGGTTCATCTCCCTATCAATCTTCATTACATCTTCTCATGTTTTCACCAACCTTCTTCTTCTGCGCAGGATCCTTCCATTTGGATCACTTAACACTTCTATCTCACTGTTATCTTTCATCTCCAACACATGTCTGTAATACCAACACAATCTTCTCTCTACATACTACTACTACTACTAATACTAATTACTCTGATAGCCATTTTTTCTTCCTTTCAGCTCACGTGTGCTCCATCATTCATGCACACTGGCATTTCACATCCAGTGGAGCATGCTAACATTGCAGTTATCCATGATAAACATGTTATATACCAGTTGTAAAGTATTAAGCAGATTGTGAACTTACAGCATTGAGACTTGGAACTAATTATTGTATAACATCAAGCCTACCAACATGTCTCCTTCTTTGCCATCTTTTCAATCTGTGTTATCGTCATACAGTAAATCCTCAGACTGGGGCAAAATTATAAATCAATAGGTGTGGTGGTGGTGGTGGTGGTGGTGGTAGTATATTGACCTAGCTTCAGTACATTACTGCTGTTATTTCTATTGACCGCACAAGGTAAAAAAGGTTGAGCTAATTCTGGTATGAATGTAATCATCATCATCATCATCATCATCATTTAATGTCCGTTTTCCATGCTGGTATAGGTTAGACGGTTTCACCAGAGCTGGCAAGCTACAGAACTTCACCACATTCCAGTCTAATTTGGCTTGGTTTCTACAGCTGGATGCCCTTCCACATCAACCATTTTACAGTGTGTGCTGGGTGCTTTTTGTGTGGTACGGCACAAGCGTTTTTATGCGGCACAGCACTCTTGCAGGCCAATCCTCTTCACCAGGGAAAGCAATCTTAACACTTCTGCTGTGGAAGATAGGTCTTCTTGAGTACAGCAAGGCACTGGGTATCTCGATCCTTTATCATCTTGTCTGAAAGGTTCAGTGTCCTTAGGTCGTTCTTCAGTACTTCGTCCCATATCTTCCTGAGTCTCTGTTGAGTGAAATTTTAAGCTATACTATGACTAAATTTCAGGATTTACCATTTTTTGCCATAATAAAAAATAACTGCACAGATTTCTCAGGGAACTCCTTACTTTAACTCTTTTGAGACCATCGTTGGTTCTATAATATTATGAACTTCCTCATTTAAATTGATCTAAATGAAAACCTTTCATCAAAGCTTATTTATGTTCCAAACACCAGATTAATAAGAACAGTTATTTTACTAAATTCTTCATTATTTTCAAAATTAATTGACACTAAGGCATTACATTTCAACAAAAATATGGTAACAAAAAGATTAAATTGTAGTAGGGTGGTTTTAATAACTGCCTCTACTTGATTTGGGCCTAATGGAGTTGTAGCAATGCCATTGTGATATATAGCATGTCTAAGGCATTTTTAATCCTTTCATTACCACTTTCATTTTAAAATGCATGGCCTTTGTTTCAGTTAATTTTTATAATAATGAATAATTTAGTACAATAACATTTTAAAACTGGGTTTTGAAACACAGATTAACATGAAATTTTTATGAAAGTTTTTGATTTAGATCAAAATAGGAAGTTGGTCTGGTGGGACCATGGGCGGTCTGAGGCAGGTTAGTTTCAAATGGATTAAATCTAGCTGAATCCATCCCTCTCCAGATCTGTTTAACTTTGTTACTAGCACCAGTAATAGCTCTCTGATCATTTTTACTTTGTTGACTCTGCTTTCAGAACACTCATTTCCACAACTAATTAGCATAACAGGGAGCCTTTCAAATGTTTCAAAGGATCTATTTCTGGGCTGCTCTTACTGATAAATACTCCCAAGCTCTTGCCACATTTGAGGTCTTCCTCTGCCAACCTGTATGTGATCCTACTGCACCTTCGGCACCCATTATTTACATTGAGTGCACTATATGTAGTTCCTACCTACTTCATTTCTGTGTGTGTGTGTGTGTGTGTATGTGTATTTTCTAAGTTGGGTATGCATGAGTGTTTGCTTAAATGTGTACATGGTCTGATTTTATATATCTACACATGCCTGTCTATATATGTTTCTACACATCTGTCTGTTTCTAATACATTTTTCTTACTTACACCAATAATTTAATGCCAGGTCACTCTTGATCAAACATACCTTTCAAAGATGTCACAGCTGTGACTATTCTCTGAAGCTTTATTTCTAGACATAGTGTGCATATGTGTGTGTGTGTGTGTGTGTGTGTAACTTTTATCCTTTATCTGTTTCAGTCACTAGACTACAACTACTTGAGCATGTCCCTTAGTGGCTGACAATATGTGCATCTCTGATCATGAGCAGGAGTAGTGGGTAGCATCATAGCCATGTATCAAGAGGGATTCTTTAGGGTTTGAATAAATACCATAACAAAAGTAAAGTTTGAAGGCAGTATTAGGCATTTTTCATACTTTCTAGGGTTAAGCAAATGGGAAATAACACTTGCTACCCAAGGACCAAAATTGTGTTCCACGATGTAATCAAAGACATTTTTTGTTTACTTCTGTTTGCTATAATTCATTTGATACTCACTACTCTCCCTTGTTTCATTTTATCCTCTATAAATCAGCAGATGTTAACCACTTCCTAACTTGATACTCATTACTCTGAATTTATCCTGTATAAATCAGTCAAGTTTGTATTTCTCTAATCCTAACTTCAAAAATATATTCTCATAGCTGTAGCCAGTGCCCCCAGACTGGCTCCTGTGCTGCTGGCACATAAAAAACACTATCTGAGCGTGGCCGATGCCAGTACCCCCTGACTGGCTCTTGTGTTGGTGGCACATAAAACGCACCAACTGAACATGGCCAATGCCAGGCCCACATGACTGACTCCTGTGCTGGTGGCACGTAAAAGGCACCCACTACACTCTCAGAGTGGTTGGCATTAGGAAAGGCATCCAATTGTAGAAACATCGCCAAATCAGATTGGAGCCTGGAGCAGCTGCTGGCTCTCCAGACCTCAGTCAAACTATCCACCCATACCAGCATGGAAAACGGATGTTAAACGATGATGATATATATATATATATATATATCCTCTAAGTGTCCTTCACTTTTTAAAATTTCTTTAGGCTGTGATTTAAGAGAGATTTGTGTTGCATTTACAACAGTTATATAAATCCACAACAGTAAGTTCAAACGTTTAGATGGCTGCAAGAACTGACTATCATAGTTAAGTGTGTCCTGTCTAGGTGTATATGTCTTGATGTGTGTGCACATGCTGTGCTTGTATATATGTGCTGTATGTGTATCTGCATGTGTTCTGCTTACATCTGCATATGTGTCTATTTGTGTTTGACCTGTGTGTGCGCGTGTGTGCATATTTCTGTGTCTTGTCTACATCTGTTTTTGTATATGTACAAATACTATTGTTGTTGTTGAACTCCAGCTCAACCCTACTCAAGTAGACTGATGATCAATAGCATTCTAGCCATGACCATCTCATCCTCTTACATGCAGGGAATCCAAACCTATATCATCTAAGTATGCATATGCATGCAAAATCAGCACTTAGTGTATGCATGTGAGTAGGTATATATAAAGTGAAAAATGTCAGTATATACAGATTACTCCATCAAATTCAATGCTTATTTATTCACATGGTTTTGAATTATTCGTGCATTATCTCATAGCTTCGAAATTTTGATGGTATGATTTGTTTATTTTTAGAATGACTTTGTAGGGTAGGTGTAAGAGGTTGGATCTGACCTGCTTGAAGATAAAACAGGTAGAATATTTGGGCCAGATATGGCCAGTTTAAATGCTAAAGGGTCAAACTGTGTCTGTAAGTAGATGTGGCCTGGGTTAACAAAGCAAATGTTAACAAATGCTGGGGATTTTAAATACAACTGGCGGGAATTTTTTACTGAAATCACAATAATCTCAGTTAATCAAAGATCTTTATGTCACTATATCACATATGTAAAGCCTATCATATATGTATTTAGTATGCAATGTGCTACACCAAGTATTTTCCTCTCTATTATTGATGTTCATAATCAACCTCAATTCTTATCCTCTGTTTTTATGTAAATTGGTCGCATCTTAATCTTGCTAACTGAATTAATAAAATATTTCGCTGAGGTGATCTTAATGAGACCAAAACAGGTCCATTAATTTCCAGTTAGCTTTAAAGGGAAAAGTTGTACAATATGAATATTATTATTAATGTTCTTCTATTTTTGCTTCCGTTCAGGTTACGACGGCGTCGGAGCAAATCCAAGAAATACGGAATTATAACCACCCCAGCATCAGATCTTGAGATGGCGCCATTAGATCAGGGAGATGATGATGATGAAGATATGACAGTTTTCGAGTTGAATGGAAAACCCAAATAAAGTCAAGTAGGTTTGTTTTACCTCACTTTAAAATATTATTTTCTGTCTTCCGAGGAACTGATATGGCTCTGTGGTTAAGGAGTTTCTTCCCCAACCACATGGTCTGGGATTCAGTCTCATTGCTTAGCATTTTGGGCAAGTGTCTTTTACTGCAGCCCTAGACCAATTGAAGCCTTGTGAGTCAATTTGGTAGATGGAAGCTGGAAAAGCTCATCATGTATGTGTCTGTGTCCACACACATACATATACATGACATAAAGCACTCAGCACACTCTGTAAAGTGGTTGGCATTAGGAAGGGATCCAGTTGTCAAAGAACACTTTGGAGACCATTGCAGCCCTTGGGCTTGTCAGATCCTGTCAAACTGTCCAACTTCTGCCAGTGGTGTGAGCATGCATGGTGGTGGCATTGTGTGTGTGTGTGTATGTGTGTAAAAGAGAGAGAGCGAAGAATGAGTTAGTATTTCTCAAATCTACATATTAGCTGGTTGTAAGCAAAGCCTTTGCTAATGGTATCATTAGCTTGCAGTCCACTACAAAGGCATTCTGGCCTTCTTGATGGCATATCTTGACTTGTTGTATGATCTTTGTAAATGAACTGGTTATTTCATTGGGTTTTGTTGCCTTTACTCTTTGTAACCATGTACAGACTCTTTGTTATTCAATAGACTGGAAACAGATGGAGGTTGGCTGCAGGAAAGGCATCCAACCTGGAAAAACTCTGCTCCAACACACTTTGTAGATGATAAAATGATGATAAAGATGATGACAGTAATCCAATTGAAGCACTATAATGAATTACTAACCATTTTAATCTTACTACAGCTGTATAAAACAACAAGAAAGCTTCCACATGGCTATTCAACTGACTGGAGATAACAGCTAAATTGCGCATTACTGTCTTGGGGTCTATAATGCAACAACTACAAGTGTTTTGCTGTGCCCCCTATCAAAATAGTGTGATGTTTAATCTGTTGTCTGATTTAATACTTCCACCCAATTGTAGGATGCCTTTATCAAATTAACCAGTATGAGGATAACTTCCTTCTGATCACCATACCAGAATCAAAGATAATGACCTCCCAATTCTAATTAAGCAATTAATTTTATAAAAGGAGTTGGTAGTGCCTGGCTGAACAACAATTTCCTCTCTATCACGTGTGACCTGACTGCATTCCATTATTTTCTAAACTGGCCTTTGCTCTGGCTACAAGAATTTGCATCTACCAAGTGTTTGGTCTCACCATTTGCTATATGGCTTTGAAATTTGGCCAATGAGCAACACAGCACTAGGACCCTCACGGTCCTTCAAATGCTTGGTCTCACCATCATTGAAGATCTCTCCTGGTGAATACATATCCTCAACATAGACTGCTTCACAAAGTTTGACGAGAAAATAATTCAACCTCCTCCCTGTAACGCTCACTAACTCTGTACAAAACTGAGGTGACAGCCTCATTGGAATACAGCTCCTATGTCTGGCATGTAAGACTATCTCCAGAAAATGATTGTTTGACTTGAGGTTGCTCACCAACATTCTCCAGCCACTGGTTCACAGGAATATTGTCTCCTCTCTCTGCATTTTATACCACTATTACTAGCATGGGCATGGTTATGTATGTGCTAAGAGGTTTGCTTCACAACCAGTTGGTATCAGCTCCAGTCCCATTGCTTTGGACAACCTTGTAAGTGGATCTAGTTGATGGAAACTGAAAGAAGACCATCATGTATGTGTGTGTGTGTGTTTGTGGATGTTATATGTATATTTATGTGTGTGTTACCGTCTCCTTGCCCTGACATTACCTGATGTTTGTAAATGTGTGTCACCATCATGAAAGTGGTGGCCTTCATTTCCAATCTTCCATGAAAACATGTCTGGTCATGAGGTAAATATTACTTAGTTTGGAAACAGGTGAGGGCTAGCAACAGGAAGAGCATCTGGCCATAGGAAATCTACTTCGGCAAATTTTGTCCAATCCATGCAAACACAGAATAGAAGATATTAGAATAATGATGATGATGATCACTACAGCCACCTTGTCTCTCCTTTTTTCATTACCCATATTGTATCCATACTCTAGGTTTCACGCCATCCATTATAAACATTCTTTTTGCCTCGGAATGGTAGCACTCTGAAATTCCATTCCCTATAATATGGTTTTCTTGCAGCCGTCACTATGCCCAAAAGAAATGTTAATGGCATCATTCTTACTAGTCTCTGAGGGCTTAAGAAAGAAAGCCATGAGCATCGGTCCCTTCTGCTTGAACATTCCAATTAAAAAATAAAACAGAAAACGAAAATCACTGGTAGTGAAATTTGAGAGAACATCTAATAGTTTCTAGTATTAGCGAAACTTTAATCTATTGTTTGGGTGTGTGTATTGCAAGTGGGTATCAGCATAGTGTACATGTTTGTGCATATAGTGTGTGTATTGTGTGTCTACATACCAGAAATTATTTCTAGTTATTTTCACTTTGTAAATGTTTCAGATGATGAAATAGTTCATTTTAAAAATTACTAATTAAAATACAATAATCATGCTATATGTACTATTGTAGCAGCTTCTTCTGCATGTACTCATGCACACACATACACGCGTCTGCTATTTCTCTTTCACTTTCACTTTACACACATGCTCACATGCTCTCTGTCACTCAGTCTGTGTATGTGTGTATTTTTTTATTTTACTTCAGTCATTAGACTGTGGCCATGCTGGGGCACTGCATTGAAGAATTTTTAGTCGAATGTATTGACCCCAGTATTTATTTTTCCTTTTTTTAAAACCCTAGTACTTATGCTATCAGTCTATTTTGCCAAACTGCTAAGTTACAGGGATGTAAACACCCCAGTTGTCAAGCAGTGCTGAAGGATAAACACAGACAAACACGCACGCAGAGATGTGTGTGGATATATATATATATATATATATATATATATGTGTGTGTGTGTGGAGGTGCAATGGCCCAGTGGTTAGGGCAGTGGACTCGCGGTCTTAGGATTGCAGTTTCAATTCCCAGACCGGGCGTTGTCAGTGTTTATTGAGTGAAAACACCTAAAATGCCACGAGGCTCCGGCAGAGGGTAGTGGTGAACCCTGCTGTACACTTTCACCACAACTTTCTCTCACTCTTTCTTCCTGTTTCTAAATGTTGGCCTGCTCGCTTAGCCAGCGGGGTGGCACCATTTGAAGGCTAAAACAGTGCGAAGCGCATTGTGACCAGCGGTGTGTAGCAGCATCTGATTGTCTGGTCGGTCACGTGATCACGTGATATATAGTTTCCGTCTACCAAATCTACTCACAAGACTTTGATCAGTCCAGGGTTATAGTTGAAGACTGTAAAAGGGGAGGTGTGTGTGTGTGCACGCACAATGGAAGT
>NC_068992.1:28727582-28737790 GCF_001194135.2 Octopus bimaculoides | reverse complement strand
GTGTGTGTGGCTGTGTAGTAAGTAGCTTGCTTACGAACCACATGGTTCCGGGTTCAGTCCCACTGCGTGGCACCTTGGGCAAGTGTCTTCTACTATAGCCTCGGGCCGACCAAAGCCTTGTGAGTGGATTTGGTAGACGGAAACTGAAAGAAGCCCGTCGTATATATGTATGTGTATGTATATATTTGTATCTCTGTGTTTTTCCCCCAACATCGCTTGACAACCGATGCTGGTGTGTTTACGTCCCCGTAACTTAGCGGTTTGGCAAAAATGACTGATAGAATAAGTACTAGGCTTCCAAAGAATAAGTCCTGGGGTCGATTTGCTTGACTAAAGGTGGTGCTCCTGCATGGCCATAGTCAAAATGACTAAAACAAGTAAAAGAGAAAAGAGAGAGATGGGGGGGGCTCTACTTTGCGATTGTTATTGGCATCAATAGAATAAGATACTAGTTGTGAACTGGACTTGATAGACTATACTATTTCTCTCTATATTTGTAGCCCTTTAACCATGAGAAATATTATCATAATTTTTACCAGCAGCATCATCATTATCAATAAAAGCAGAATTGTTAGAGCCTTAGATAAAATGCATATATAGTGATGACACTTCATGTTCTGTGTTCGAATACTTTTGAGGTCAACTTTGTTTTTCATCCTTCAAGCTGGGGTCTAAAAGAAAAAAAAATTACCTGTCATATTTTGAGGGTCGATGATATCAGCTAACCTCCTACTCTCAAAATTGTTGGCATTCTGCTTCAATTAGAAACAATAAGAAGAATGATGATGATAATAATATTATTATTGGCGAGCTAGCAGAATCATTAGTATGCTGAGCAAAATGCCTATATGTTCTATATGTTCTGGGTTCAAATGCCACCAGGGTCGACTTCACCTTTCATCCTTTTAGAGTTGATAAAATAAGTACCAGTCAAGCACTGGAACCAATGTAATCAAATAACTCACCCCCCCCCCCCAAAAAAAAATTTAAGGCCTTGTACATTTAGTAGAAAGGATTATTATTATTATTATTATTATTAGCATGCCAGGCAAAATGCTTAGCGTCATTTACGGTTTGAGTTCAAACTGCACCGAGGTCAACTTTGCCTTTCATTCTTTCAGAGTCAATAAATTAAGTACCAGTTATGTACTGGGATTGATGTAATTGACTTAACGCCTTAAGGCCTTATTTCTATAGTAGAAAGGATTATTATTATTATTATTGAAGGCGGCAAACTGGCAGAATCATTAGCGTGCCTGGCGAAATGCTTAATGGTGTTTTGCCCATCTTCACATTTTGAGTTCTAATTCCACCAAAGTTGTCTTTTCCTTTCATCCTTTCAGGGTCAGTAAATTAAGTGCCAGTGGAAACACTGGGGTCACTGTAATCAACTGGTCCCATCCCCCAAAATTTCAGACCTTGTGCCTTTAGTAGAAAGGATTATTATTATTATTATTATTACCACCACCACCACCTTTGGATTTTTTTTTTTTTTTTTTTTTTTTTTTGTGGGGCACCAGTTTCTTTATATATGAACCTAATAACCCCATTAATATATGTACAGCTGTGGCTGTGTGGTTGAGAAACTTGCTTTCCAACCATGTTTCAGTTTCAGTCCTACTGTATGGCACTTTAGGCAAGTATCTTCTGCTATAGCCTAAGGCTGACCCAAACCTTGTGAGAAGCCTATCTTACATGTGTGTGTGTGTGTGTGTCCTTGTCTTGACATCATGGTCGTAACATTGTCATACAGGTGATGCTGTTTGTTCCTAGTCATCCATGAAAAACCTGTCTGGTCATGGGAAATCATCTTGTTTGGACTGGAAAGAGGTGATAATTAGCATTAGGAAGGGTATCTGGCTATAGAAAATCTGCTTCAACAAATTCCTTCTTACTCATGCAAGCATGGAAAAGAGAATGTTAAATGATGAGGATGAGGATGATAGTGGCTGATAGATTATGGGTCAAACTCGCTGTACTCTGTAATAGAGGCAGGCTTGGTGAAGTTGTTAGCTTAGACCCCTGTCTTTTACCAGTCTCAAGTCAATCAAAGCTCTGTGAGTTAAACTGTGTAGTCAGACTATGTGAAAGCTTTTCAGACAGACTGTACCTAATAATATTTCAAAAGGCCAACCTTACTGCACTGATGCTGCCCCTGGATTACATTAAAGTTACAAATGCCTACAAAACACTTATCCCCTTACATTTCAATGAATACGAAGATGATACAGTTGAATGAACAACTAAAATGTTCTTTGTCAAAATTGTTGGAGGATTTTTTCTTTATACTCTGTAGTGTCAACAATTTTGTCATTGTGCTGTAGCGTCAACTATTCCAGGTTACTCTACCCATATATGAGCTGTTCAGTCATTGTGCTTTAATGGCTTTGTCAGGTTGTTGCCCTTTAGATTCTGTAGCAATGGGCCAGTCACTGTATCGGTTTATTTTGCACCTTAGTGTCTGTAGTATTTAGATGACATATTTTAATGGCTGCAGTGTTGGGTTTTCTGTGTTCTTTCACTGCTATCTATAACCATATCTGTGGAGGCACAATGGCCCAGTGGTTAGGGCAGCGGACTCATGGTTTCGATTCCCAGACCGGTCGTTGTGAGTGTTTATTGAGCGAAAACACCTAAAGCTCCACGAGGCTCGGGCAGGGGATGGTGGCGAACCCTGCTGTACTCTTTCACCACAACTTTCTCTCACTCTTACTTCCTGTTTCTGTTGTGCCTGTAATTCAAAGGGTCAGCCTTGTCACACTGTGTCACGCTGAATATCCCCGAGAACTACGTTAAGGGTACACGTGTCTGTGGAATGCTCAGCCACTTGCACGTTAATTTCACGAGCAGGCTGTTCCGTTGATCGGATCAATTGGAATCCTCGACGTCGTAAGCGACGGAGTGCCAACAACAAATAACCATGTCTATGATGAGGTGGGCAAGGCTGGAATGCTTTCGATCATATCTGCTTGAGCAGAACTGACATAGGACCTAAATATAATAATACATTATACACCAGCAAATTACCGTTGTATCAGTGTGTCGGTGTTGTTTTTGACATTAAACATCCAGATCACTTATAAATGAGAAAACCTTCAAAAAACAGAAAAAAGGACATTCCATAATTAACCTACCAGAGTTTTTCGTTTGTCCCTTTCTTTTTTTTATTATTAGGCATAGAATATCTAGGGCACTATTAGCGAGTACCTGACCTTATTTTCAGTTTGTAGGTTTCAATTTGAGTGAGATCTGGCTGCTGTTTCTAGTAGCTCGAGCAACTGTATAGGGGCTTAGCTTGCAAGCCTATGTTTAATAATCAATAGAGAAGTTGGCAATCAGCAGAAGAAATATCCACGACTTGAAGTGATGTATTTAATGATGTCTTTCAGCTGCAGAAAATGTCATTTGGAATTTGACTGTAACCAAAGTGACAAATATTTACTTCCAAACCATAATGGGATACAAGTGGGAGATGGGAATAGAAGCGACTGTGAGAGGTGGGGAGGAGTAGTTGTCAGTAGTTGGTTAATAATAATTATATGATTATAGCAACTCTTAACATTTACCATGATTCTGCTATCATTGATCCTTTCTTCCTTTTCTGTCCTTCTCTATCTCTTGATCTATCACTCATTCTCTCTCGTTCCTCCTCTTTCTCTTTTTCTTCAGTTAGTCTCATCACCTCTTCCTTTTACTCCACCCAATCTTATTCACCTCTTCCTTCCCCCATTATTAAAACTAATACGAGTCCAGTAACAAGAGCCATTATTAAAGCCTCCACCACCATCTATATAACAATAACATTGAGAGTTCTCTTCTTGATATCCAGTACTTGACTGGTATCCATGCCACTGCTTGGATACCAGTCAAGTGTTTGTGGAGTGTGTAAACTGTTATGTAAATAGATGCTTTGCCTGCTAGAGATAACAACCAGATCTTCCTCATGTTACACCCTACTATCTTGATAAAAGGATTTCTATTTATCTTTTACTTATTTTAGTCACTAGACTGTGGCCATGCTGGGGCACCACCTTGAAGAATTTTTAGTCAATTGAATCGACCCCAGTACTTTTTTTTTAAGGTCTGATACTTATTTTATTAGTCTTTGCTGAACTGCTAAGTTACAGGAATGTAAACACAACATCATTAGTTGTTAAGCATTGGTGTGAGAGACACACACACACACACACACAGACACACATACATACATACATACATACATGTTTTCTCCGTATTTTTCTGTTGAAGAGCGTAGCTCGAAACGTTAAGGACTTTCTGTATTCCTGAGCGTCAAACTAATACATCCTTTTGTTGTTTACACCACCTGCCCTTGTCTGTTGTTTTTTTTCGTATATTCTCCTATATATATATATATATATATATATATAATGGGTTTCTTTCATTTTCCATGTACCAAATCCATTCACAAGGCTTTGGTCAGCCTGATGCTATAGTAGAAGAAACTTGCCCAAGGTGCCATGCAGTGGGACTGAACCCTGAGCCATGTGCTTGGGAAGCAAACTTCTTACCACATAGTCACACCCACACCTTTAAATTAAATAATCTCATCCTGAATTACTTGAACATAGAAAAATGGGATGGTCACATTTTGAATGTCATTGACAATAGGTTTACTTGTTCAGGACTCCTTAGGTCTAAACATTGACAACAACAACAAGCTTATGCCTTCAAGCCATCAAAAGAAACTAAAGTATTGCTACATGGTTGCTTGAGCTGCTAGGAATAGCAGTCAAATCTCCATTGAACCACTCCCTACCATTTTAAATTGCGAAAATGATGCAACAGATAATATGGTTGATATACAGGGTGATTCAAAAGTCACCATACATAGGAAAATAAATTGTTCTTATGTATGGCAACTTTTGAATCACCCTGTATATGTTGAGCCTAAAAGAAAAAAGTCAAGGTGGTCACTGTTGGAACATATTTGATCATAAGTCTGCTCAATCAGGATTGAACTAAGACAAAATATGAACAATAACCATCTGACCATGTTAGAAATGGTGAAGTATCTGACTAAATATTTTTTGTTAATCAATATTTTCATTTCATAGTTTGTCATTTGTCCTACCAGGGGCCCTGTATATGTTTGGTACTTATTGGTACCACAGATTTACTGGGGTCTCCAATTCAGTTGACTGTACCTGTTCCTTAAAAGTATAAACCTCATGTCAGTGTGAAAAAAAAAATCATTATTTTCACATCCCTTTGAGATAAACAAAGTATCATTTTCCAGTCCCCGTGAGTCAATAATGGAACATTTATTGGATTGTTTAACCTATCAGTAATAGCAACCAAATTCCCTCCAAGTTAAACTTTCAGTTATAAAGTCTTAACAAAACAAGGGACTCACTTGATCAGGTATAGGAAACTTTTATCAAGAAGTAGACCAACTGAGACATGGCTCATCATATATATATATATATATATATATATATATATATTTGTATGTGTCTTTGTGTCTTTGTTTGCCTTCCTCACTATCACTTTACAACTAATGTTAGTGTGTTTACATCTCCATAACTTAGCAATTTGGCAAAAAAGACTGATAGAGTAAGTACTGGGCTTACAAAGAATAAGTCTTGGGCTCGATTTCTTTGACTAAAACAAAACCCTTCAAGGTGGTGCTCCATCATGGGCACAGTCAAATGACTAAAACAAGTAAAAGGATAAATGAATAAAAGAACATACACAGAGATAGGGGGGGGGAGAGAGTGTAAACTTCTCACAACAGAGAAGCAATGTGCAGAATTCACTTTTTCACTAGCATTTGATGTCACTCTACTTACTCACCATTAATGCCTTTAAGAAATACAATGACCCCTTGATCACCCTTACAGCCACTACTGCCATCATCAGCTTCTAAACCTGCTTTCTGTCTAAGTATGAAATCAATAATGTTTTCTCTTACTGTAACATCATAGTTCACTAGAAGTAAGCTCCAAGCTAGCTGAGTCTATAATCCAGATTGGATTCTTGGCTTGTCACTATTTCTCTTCATTTACTTTCTTTCATGGTTCCATGATTAATGGTAAAGAAAGGCTTCTAGCTGTAAGAAAAAAAAATCATTGCTTTAGCAGTGACTATAAACTATCTCATTTATGCTACAGAAAAGATATGGATTTGAAGTGATGAAGCAGGGAGGTTGGATGAATCTGAGAAATGTATGAACACCACATAATCTCATTTCTTCTCCTTTCCATTTATTGCATCGAGATTAACTAAGAAATTGTGTGTATTTATATATATGAAGTTGTGTGTGTGTGTGCAGGTATGGCTGTGTGGTTGAGAAATTCGTTTCCTGACCATGTGGTTTTGAGTTCAGGCCCACTGTACAGCATCTTAGGTGTCTTCTGCAATGGCCCCAAGCCAACAAAGCCTTATGAGTAGATTTGCTAAGTGGAAACTGAAAGAATGAAAGAAGAGTATCATGTGTGTCTGTGTATATATGTATGTGTGCATGCATGTGTTTGTCTACATCTGCAATCGCTTGCACTGATAGTGCAGTGAGCCATGTTATCACTTTGTTCTATCAACAAATCATCCAAGGGCTTTGTCTCTTAAAAGCCATCTGGAATAAGTGACCTCTTATTTGAAAAGCATGTAACATATTCATCCGATTCCAGTCCATGCAAGCATAGAAAAATGGCTGTAAAACAAACGAATACACACACACACACACACACACACACACACACACACACACACACACACACACACACACACACACACACACACACACACACACACACACACACACACACACACACACACACACACACACACATGCATACATACATGCACTCACACACACATGCACACATATATACATACATACACCCATGTTTGCATGGAAGGCAAACATTAAACAATGATGATGATACATACACACATATATATACACACATACATACACATATATAATATATATATACATCCATACACACACACATAATAATATAAATATATTTCTCAGCGTTCACTATATTCCCCTCATTCAGGTCTAACAACCCTCCTTGTTTGTTTTCCTTAAGTTTCCCTTGTATGTCTCCACTGTCCTGTTCTTGTTCCTAACTTTGACCCTCCATGAATCCAAACTTTTATTTTGGTGTTTATGGAAGCAACTGTCTTCAAAGATTTATATTGTCATTGATTGCTCGAAATGGGGAGTAGAAAGACAGCCGACAACTAATGAAGGGTCATTCTTTGTATTACTTGTCCTTTTTTTCTCTCGTTATTTGCGTATTTAACTCATTTGTTTTTGTATTTCATGTTTGCTGTTGGTGACGTCCTGTACCCATGTATGTATATACATATGTATATATATAACATTTATATTATTATTTAATTGAATGCCACGCATCCATTTCCACACATATATATATATATATATATATATATATATACACACACACATTTGTCTGTACTGACATTCCAGTCTCCCACTAGTACTAAAGAATGGAATGTTCCTAAGAACACTTCTAAGATTCCTGAAGATGAATGCAAGTATCCCAGAATCATGGCCTGGCTGATGTGTGTACCACCTCTAAATCTAGTGATTTGTGACCATCATGCAAATAACCTTCCATCCAGGGAAGGCTACTTACATGTATTTCTGTAATCTGCTCTGAGTGTGGCTTCAGTGGCTTTTACAAGTTCCACTTGGAAAAGAAGGTATAAAGTTGGAGAAAGAGAGAGTAGTGCTTCCTTCTCCCAGTAGATTTATTGAAATGAAAGGTGGGTGAGAGCCATAAGCATAGCTTAGGTGAACAGACTTACTCTCAGTATACACCTGTAAGCCAACGAATACAGTTTATTAGTCAAGGTAATTCTGGGACTGTGGGGTTTCTTGTCTGGCCTCTGATGAAGGTTTTCTTTAAAGGCATTACCATATTTAATATGCTATGTATACCAAGGCAGCAAGCTAGCAGAATCGTTAGCACACCAGGCAAAATACTTAGTGGCAGTTCATCTGTCCTTACATTGTGAGTTCAAATTTTGCTGAGGTTAACTTTACCTTTCAACCTTTTGGGGGTCGATAAAATAAGTATCAGTTGTGCACTGGGGTTGCTGTAATCAACTTAAATCAACTTAATAAATTAAGTACCGTTCAAGTACTTGGGTGGATGTGATTGACCATTTCCCTCCCTCAAAGTTTCAGGCCTTGTGCCTATAGTAGAAAGGATCATTATTATTATGATTATCATTAAGGTGGCAAGCTGGCATAATCGTTAGCATCCTAGATGAAATGCTTAATGGTATTTTGCCTGTCACTACGTTCTGAGTTCAAATTCCGCCAAGGTTGACTTAGCCTTTCATCCTTTTGGGGTCGATAGATTAAGTACCAGTCAAGTACTGGGATTGATGTGATCAACCATCCCCCCTCCCCTCGAATCCCAGGCCTTGTGCCTATAGTAGAAAGAATTATTATTATTATTATTATTCAGTGGTTTTATTTTTATAACGTGCTTTCACTTCACTACCGAGCGCAGCTGTGGTATTTGCTGTGAAGCTCTTATGGTTACTGTATTGAAAGTGTTTTGCGTATTATTATTATTATTATTATTATTATTATTATTATTATTATTATTATTATTATTATTATTATTATTGTTGTTGTTGTTGTTATTATCACTAATGTTTCTAATTCTTGTTTATTTTCTAGACTCTCACTCAACAAATGGATGGATTACCTTATTAAAGATAATCACGGCACAGGTTTCAGTTAGAAGAATAAAAGAATAATAAAAAAAAAAAATTTATTAGGACTGGAATTGGTAACCAAACTCTGAAAAAAAAAAAAAATGGTTTTCCTGCTTCTTGACATGTCGCCAGCAAATTATTAGTCTGCAATATCTTCATAAAGGTTTCGAACCTTACCAGAGTAACCTTGAACTTCAAACACAACTTCAAACACAGCAACATCATCATCAACATGAACAATTATTAACAAAATGCCTTCAATAAAAGGAAAATGAGAAAAGATTAAAAAGAAAAAAAAATGAAAGAGAATGACATGGCCAATGGGTAAAGAGTTGGGGTTTGTACCTTTACAGAAACATTAAAGACTGTTCCCCTCTCATTACAATCATTACCAAAATGGGTTCTCTGAATTTTTGTGGGATGTATATATATATACATATGTATATATGTATATATATATAGTTTTTTTTTCTTCTTATTTTTAATGGTGGTGGATTGGCAGAATTATTAGAGCATCGGACAAAATGCTTTGTAATATCTAGTTATAGCTCTTTATGTTCTGAGTTCAAATGCCACTGAGGTCAACTTTGCCTTTCATCTTTCTTGGACTGACTGATTTTAAAATGATGTACCAGCCAAGTACTGGGGGTCAATATAATCAACTGTTCTTTCTTTGGCCTTATGCCTATTTTAGAAAATATTATTATTTTTATTATTGTTGAGATTGGTAAGGGCAGCAGATTGACAGAATCATTAGATAGTCATATAAATTGCCTTGTGGGATTTGTTCTAATTATTTACATTCTGGTTTCAAATCCTGTCAGGGACAACTTTGCCTTTCATCATCTGGAGGAATTGATAAAGTAAAGTACCAGTCATGTACTGGAGTCAATGTAATTAGTTAACCCCAACCCCACCTTTCTAAAATCATTGGCCTTGTGCTTAAATTAGAAACAATGATTAAGTGCTGTAGATTGCAAGAATCATTAAAACATCAGACGAAAATGCCTTGCAGCAATAGTTATAACTCTTATGTTCTGAGTTCAAATCCTGCAGAGGTAAACTTTGCCTTTCCTCATTTTGGAGTCAATGAAACAAAGTACCAGTCAAGTACTGGTGTTGATTTAATTGACTCAGCACCTCTCGAGTAATTTTGACCATGTGCCTGTGTTAGAAATTATCTTCAGTAAATGGTTATGGCAGATTTGGTAGAACAACCGATAAAAATGCCTTGCTGTTTTTTTTAGTTAGATTTCTTTATATTCTCAATTTAAATACTGTCTGAGGTCAACTTTGCCTTTCATCCTTCCAGGGGTTGATAAAATAAGGTACCAGTGATATACTGTGGTCGATTAAATCAACTGTACCCATCCTTCCTCACAAATATTTGTGGTGTTGTGCTTTTATGTTAGAAAAAAAATTTTCATTTTTGTTTTGAACATACTTTAAAATTTCCTTTTTTTTTTTTTTTTTTTTTTTTTTTT
>NC_068992.1:28725630-28727437 GCF_001194135.2 Octopus bimaculoides | reverse complement strand
TTTTTTTTTTTTTTTTTTATTCTGCCCTTGGTTTAGTAATTATTTATCTAAACCTGTTGAGACATTCAGTTTTAAATGGTTTCAGAAACAAAAACAATAAAGGGGAGAAAGTGAATAATAAAGACATTTTTTTAATTCAGTTTTAATAATTAATTAGTTAATTAGCTAATTAATCAATAAGCATTCCAATTCTCATTCAAAGTTGAGAAAAAATTTTTTTCATTTGTTCTTGGACACTTTTCCTTTCCCCTCTCTCACTAACCCCAAACTCCAGCTTTTATTTTTACTTTTAATTTCATGAACTTCCAAGACTTTCACCTAATCTTTTCTTCATTCTATTTATACTCTATTTATTTTGTTATATTCTGTTCACACTGCTTAAAAATATTTAACAAACTTTGTTTATATACATACATACATTCATAAATACATATATATGTGTGTATACATACATACATACATACATATATATACATACATATATATATATATATACATATATATATATACATACATACATGCATGCATATATATATCCATATATATATATATAGACATGCATACACACATATATATACATGCATATATACATATATAGACATGCATATATACATATATAGACATACATATATACATATATACGTATATATATACACACACATACATACACACTTATTATTATTACTATTTGAACCTTTGTACTATAATTAAGAAATTATCCTTGTTATTTATTACTATGACGAGCAAAAAAAGCTCATCTCTGCATAATGTTATAGTCATTAATAATAATAATAATAAACAGTATTCCTAATTATGTGCAATCTATTATTAATTTAAAACATTTCTTTTAAGAAATACCTGGTTTAAAAAAAAAAATGGAAAACCTGTTTATCTTTATTTAAGTTACATTTTGTAATTAACTGCAATTTTTTTTTTTTTTAAGTCATATATCTTTCTTATTCTATTTGCTGTAGAGGTTATTTTTAATTTGTTAAATTTTTTAGCAAAATATCTTTAAAATTTTGAAAATTTAGTTGAAATCCATTAGTAGGTTATATAAACTAAAACACACACACACACACATATACAGACACATACATACAGTCACACATTATATACACTCATACATACACATGTAACGATATTTTGATGAGTTAATCTAGGATTTATTGTAGATAATATTTAGTTTTAAATGCATAAATCAAATGTATTGTACACATAACACACAAGAAATATATATATTTTCATGTGTGTGTATGTGTATGCACACTAGCTCCTGGAGGGGACAATTCCCTCCAAAGAAACCTATTTGTAATAATCTCTGATGAGAAATCCGAAAAATAAGCTTATTGTAACATTGATCTCTTCATGATTATTTAATCAACTCAGTTAATTATATTCAATTAAAACTACTTTGTATTCTACTGTAAAGTAAATGAAAACAAAAAAAATAATAAACAAACAAGTGAAACCATCTGGGTTTTTTCCTTTTCTTTTTCTTAATCTTCTACAATGGAAAATCTTATCCCTTTTGAATTTTTTTTTTATCTTTTACATGTTTCAGCTATTAGACTGTGGCCATACTGGGATACTGGCTTCTTTCAGTTTCTTTCTATCAAATCTACTCACAAGGCTTTGGTTGGCCCAAGGATATAGAAGACATTTGCCCAAGGTGATAGGCAGTGGGACTGAACCAGGAAACATGTGGTTGGGAAGCAAATTTCTTTCACATGATTTTTTTTTTTTTTTTGAGCTGTACTCATATGTACTCTTCTTTTATACAGGACTGTGCAGTTATTACACAAAT
>NC_068992.1:28724682-28725620 GCF_001194135.2 Octopus bimaculoides | reverse complement strand
TTTTTTTGAGCTGTACTCATATGTACTCTTCTTTTATACAGGACTGTGCAGTTATTACACAAATAGAGGGCATTGATTTGCTTCTACTGTATCATCTGTCTGTCTGAAATGTGTGTGCATGTGGTAATAAGTTTGCTTCCCAACCACATGGTTTCAGGTTCAGTCCCATTGTGTGGGCAAGTGTGTTCTACTATATCCCCAGGTTGACCAAAGCTTTTTGCGTGGACTTGATAGACAGAAAAAGTCCCTGATCTGGCTCTGTACTTCTATGTATATTGCTAGTGCAGCAGTTACTGCTGTTTCCAGCTGCAAGGTGTCTGTCATTAACAAGGCCAAACGAAGCCAAAATCATGTGATCTGGTAGTTGTGGCAATATAAGTAGCAGTGATTGTTTGCCGCTGGTGATAGCTATAGTGTGCTTTTATGCACCAAATAACTATATGAGACTTTTTCTCTTGGTAAGTATTGCAGTAATAGTGTATTCTAATACAACATCCACTTCTAGGTGGTGAATATTTGATCTTTTGGTATTAATACTGCTTCTGTCGTTCTATTTTTATATGTATTTCATATGATAGTTGTGTTACTGTCATGCAAGCCATGTCTTCATTTCCAGTCTTGCATGAAAAGTATGTCTGGTGATGGGAAAATAGTATCCTAGTTAGAAACAGATGAGGTTTGTTGACAATATAGACATCTGGCTATATAAAATCCACCTCAACAAATTTCACCCAGCTTATACAAGCACAGAAAAGTGGACATTAAAATGATGATGATATATAGTATATGGCACTGTACTGTTGCTATATATATATATATATATATATATATATCTGATGGACTCTTCCATCAGTTTCAATATATGAGTGGTTGGCATTAGGAAGGGCATCCAGCTGTAGAAACTCTGCCAAATTAGATTGGAGCCTCGTGTTGCCATC
>NC_068992.1:28721178-28724625 GCF_001194135.2 Octopus bimaculoides | reverse complement strand
TTGCCATCCGGTTTCACCAGTCCTCAGTCAAATCGTCCAACCCATGCTAGCATGGAAAGCGGACGTTAAACGATGATGATGATGAGGAGGAGGATCTGACAACCTACACTTTCTTTGTCAATCATAATTCTTATGTCAAACATGACATTTGAGTCCCACTAACAATTTACAAAGAAGCATGCAGATGTTGCAAGTATAAGCATCGCAGATCAGTGCAGGTGATATATTTGCAGTTATTGTTTAAGTTGGAGAATGCTGCCATAATCCTTGTCTTCAGTCCATCTTTGGTGTTACAAGGAGTTTTGTTGGTCTCTCGTTCAACTGCACCCCACACATAATAATCAAGGTGATTGCAGTCTGGGCAGTTAGGTGGTCAGATGTTAGGGGTGATGTGGTCGCAGAAATTGTCTGACAGCCATGACTGGGTTCTACTGCTTGTGTGGCTTGGTGCAGAGTCTTGTTGCCAGACATAGGATCTTCCAGCAGCTACCCTCTTGACCCAGGGCAGCACTGCCTCCTCCAGGCACTTGATGTAAGCCTCTGTGCTGAGTCAGGCTGTGTGGGAAGATGAAGGGAGGTATAATGTTGCTATCATTAGTAATCACTCCAAACACCATGACGTTGACTGGATGTTTGATTTTTATCACTCTTGGTACATGTTTTAGGGACATGGCAAGCCTACGGTTGTTCTGTGTGTTCACCATCTGATCCTGGCAGAAATTTTTGGAGCTTCCAACACGACTGCTAAGCAGTACAGCTTGTTTCCAAATTTCTGACAGAGTGAATTGCATCATGGTGTTGTTTTTCTCACAGATGGTGCCCAATAAACCCTACTATAATGTGTAGTTGACAAAATCAAAAACAAACAATGAATATCCATGAAATTAAAAATATAAAATGGCGACAATTTACCCATCGCGCCCTGTGTATGTGTACGTATATATATATATATATATATATATATATATATATATATATATAATGTGATGGACCCTCCCATTGAAGACGATATATGAGTGTTCAGCTTTTGCCAAACAACCTTAACAAATGATTTGTTCATAATGATCAAATGTTCATGCCATACATTAACTCACTCCCTCCATCAAATCGACATTGCGTGAACAGGTGCACAGTGCACACATGTTAGGTGTCAAGGTGATCACAGAGCAACATGAGATGATGTGTTTTGCTCAAGAACACAACACACCACCTAGTCTAGGAATTGAAATCACGATCTGATGGTTGTGAATGCAACACCCTAACCATTAGGCCCTGCATCCTCACTATATGTGTATGTGTGTGTTCAGCCCATGCTAGCATGGAAAACAGACGTTAAAAGTTGATGAATATATATACACATATATATTCATTATGCACAATGCTTCTAATAACTTTCAATTATGCATAATTAAATCTCATACTATGATGTATCTGATATTTAAATTGCAAAGGGTTGTCTTGTTCGAGAAGAGACACTCAACTTGCCAAGGTGCTGAACATTTCTCTATAATTTATCCGCAATCAATGCTGATGACGACACCACAACTTATATGGTAAGGCATTGTCTGTTGCAGTACTTGTTTCTATTATCACTTTACCATCTTTTTCTTAGACTTTATATTTCCTCAATACAAGATATTCGAAATACTTAATTAGTTCTGCTGATTATCACAAATGTATTCATTCTTTTCTTTCATTTTTGTTATGTTATTTTTCTTCTGTTTCTTTATATTTATTCTTGTTTAAATTATTTGTAGTTTGTTGGGAATGTCTTGGCAGAGATGGAGGCTGATATTTATAATGATTTTCGTTTTATTCATCTTCTTCCTATTGTGTTGCTTCAGAAACCTGCTTATGCTTATTATTGTCATTCTTCTTTCTTTCTTTCTTTTTATTTTTTTCTTCTTTTCTTCTTCAGTTATGCATTTATTTTTGTATTTGGTATTTCAATCTTCTTGTCATGAATCTGTGGTTTGCCTTGCTTCTACAGAAGTTAATATTATCATTCCAGCAGTTAATGGCAGAATCAGTAGATTAACACGTGCAGTTTCGCTGGTATTTAGTTACATGTCATGACGTTTTAAGTTCAAACTCCACCAAGGTCTTACCTTTTACACTCCTGGTGTGTTGATAAAATGAAGGACCAATCAAGTACTGGGGTCAGTGGTATCAACTACCCACCTCCCCTTAGAATTGCTGGCCTTGTGCCAAAATTTGAAATCATCAGCAGCAGCAGTGGTGGTGGTGGTAGTAGTAGTAGTATGGGGTAAAATGTCTCTTTACTCTTTTACTTGTTTCAGTCATTTTGACTGTGGCCATGCTGGAGCACCGCCTTTGGTTGAGCAAATCGACCCCAGGACTTATTCTCTGTAAGCCTAGTACTTATTCTATCGGGTTGTCAAGCGATGTTGGTGGAGACAAACACAGACACATAAACATATACGCACATACACACACACACACATATATATATATATATATATATATATATATATACATATATACGACGGGCTTCTTTCAGTTTCCATCTACCAAATCCATTCACAAGGCTTTGGTCGGCCCGAGGCTATAGTAAAAGACACTTGCCCAAGGTGCCACGAAGTGGGACTGAACCTGGAACCATGTGGTTGGTAAGCAAGCTACTTACCACACAGCCACTCGACATTTGTTCCAGTTATCTTTTATGTTTTATTTGTTTCAGCTATTAGACTGTGGCCCATACTGGGGAACCACCTTGGAGAATTTTTAGTCAAAAGTATTGACCCCAGTACTTATTTTTTAAAGTTTGGTACTTATTCTATCAGTGTCTTTTGTTGAACCACTAAGTTTCAGGGACATAAACACATCAGCACTGATTGTCAAGCAGTGGTGATGGGAACACACACACATACATATTTATGACAGGCTTCTTTCAGTTTCCTTCCATCAAATCCCACTGGGTCAACTTTGTTTTTTATCTTCTCAGTGCCAATAAGATAAAGTACCAATGAAGTCCCAGGTTGTTTTCTGTACCAAATTTCTGGTCTTGTGTAAGAAGTTAAGGTGGTGGATTGGCAGAATGCTTAGAGCATCAGACAAAATGCTTTGCAGTATTTGTTCTGAGTTCAAACCTGCCAAAGTCAACTTTGCCTTTTATCCTTTGATGGTTGATAACGTAAAGTGCCTGTCAAGGTTGTTGTAAAATAACACCCACCCTAAAATTACTGGTTTTGCACCAAAGTTAGAAAGAATTCTGTTGTGCCTGGAGAGAGTCATTTTCTTTTTGTACCTTATAATTTAATACACTCACTGGTAAAATTTCCACTTATGTCTTATTTTTATTTTCCTAAAATTTTCGTTGCGTCTTGCAACATTTTCAATAGGCTTGACCCTTGAAATTTTACCGGTGAGTGTGTTAAATTATAAGGCACAAAAAGAAAATGACTCTCCCCAGACACAACAGAATTT
>NC_068992.1:28717987-28721075 GCF_001194135.2 Octopus bimaculoides | reverse complement strand
GTGCAGAAACTATTATTATTATTATTATTATTTAAAAGGCAGCAGGCTGGCAGAATCTTCAGAGCATTGGGCAAAACTCTTAGCCACGTTTCTTCTGGCTTTTTTACATTCTGAGTTCAAATTCCACTAAGATCATTTTTGTCTTTCATTTTTATGGGGTTGATAAAGTGAAATACTAGTTAAGTACTGGGGTCAATGTAATCTACTAACACCCCCCCCCCACCTTGAAAATTGCTGGCCTTGTGCAGAAACTATTATTATTATTATTATTATTACCCATGCTAGCATGGAAAGCAGACGTTAAACAATGATGATGATGGTGATATTGAGGTAGTGAGCTGGCAGAATTGTTGGCATGCTGAGTAAAACACTTAGCAACATTTTGTCTGCCTTTATGTTCTGAGTTCTAATGCTACTGAGGTCAACTTTGCCTTTCATTCTTTCAGGGTTGATAAAATAAGTACCATTTGAGCACTAGGGTCAATGTAATCAGCTTACTCCCTACTTTGCTGGACTTGTGCCAAAATTTGAAACCATTATTAAAGCAGTGTTTAGCAGGATCAGTAGAATATTTGATAAATTACCTTGCTATAATTAATTCCCACAGATATCAACTTCTTTCATCCATCTAGAGTCATTAAAATAAATACCAGTCAAATATTAGGGTTGATATCATCAACTACCCCCCACTCCAACCCTAAAATTGCTGACCTACTGATGTTGATATAACCAACTCTGCCTCTTCAAAAATTACTGGCATTTTTGCCTATGTTAGAAACAGTAATAATTTGTTTACACCTCTGTAACTTAGTGGTTTGGTATAAAAGACAAAAGAATATTGCCAGGCTTTAAAAAAGAAGTACTGGAGTCAATTAAATTGACTAAAACCCTTTGAGGTGGTGCACCAGCATGGCCACAGTCTAATGAATGAAACAAGTAAATGATTATGATGATGATGATAATAATAAAGAGCAACAGTAGCAAGTAGTGGGCTCTCATGGCTTCAGATCTTAACAGATTGGAAGTGTTAACATGTACATGTTCTGCCTTGGTGG
Organism: Octopus bimaculoides; assembly: GCF_001194135.2. Taxonomy (NCBI): domain Eukaryota; kingdom Metazoa; phylum Mollusca; class Cephalopoda; order Octopoda; family Octopodidae; genus Octopus; species Octopus bimaculoides. The sequence goes on along the minus strand of NC_068992.1, from coordinate 28,720,020 downwards.
GAAAGATGGACTATAGCAAACATTCTGCTTAATACCACAGATTTGCTTGTTAGTTGTTGACCTTAACCAGTTGAGCATGTCCTTTAGTGGCTGAGGATATGTGCATCTCTGATCATGAGCAGGAGTAGCTGAAGAGCATCATAGCCATGTGTTGAGAAAAAATTCTTAGCAGTTTGAATAATTTACCCCTGGAAGCATGGAAACATGGTTGTTTCATTCATCATCCTTAACTCTTGTTCAGGGACATTTTGAGTGGGATTGACTACTCTGCTTGAAAAAAATTCTAACTGGGCCCCACCTGCAAGGTCATGCACTGTTTATCTTAATATGATAAACAGTGGTGTATCCTTATCAGAGAGGTAGTCATGATGGGTACATTGGGATTCATATATTTGTACCCTATCATCACTTTGATGGTGTGTACTGCTTTCTCAATAATGCTTTCTACTATAGGCACAAGGCCTGGAATTTGTGGGGAGGGGGATAGTCGATTACATCAACTCCAGCACTTGACATCCAAAAGGATGAAAGGTAAAGTTGACCTCAGCAGAATTCAAACTCAGAACGTAGCAACGGATGAAATACCGCTAAGCATTTCATCCAGTGCTAACGATTCTACCAGCTCACCACCTTACTCCTCTTTCAATAATAATGACAATAACACATGTTTCAAGTTTTGGCACAAGGCCAGCAATTTTAGGGTTTGTGGGTTAGTTGATGACATCAACCCCAGTGCTCAAATGGTAATTATTTCATGAAGCCTGAGAGGATGAAAGACAAAATTGTCCTTGGTTGAATTTGAACTCAGAACATAGAGACAAACAAAATGTCGATAAGCATTTTGTCCAGTGTGCTAACAGTTCTGCCTGCTTGCTGCCTTAATAATAATGGTATGTTACTTACCCTCAGTGAAGCTCACAATGGAGTGCTGTTCCCATATCTGGGCCAGTGTTGCTACTGTATACATGGATATATACTGAAGTACATCCAGAAAAAGGAGTGCTCGACTGATTTTTTATGACATCACCCACTAACATACTTCAGCTTTCTGATGTGGGGATATGCTGTGTAAAGTGTTAATTTAAGTATATACTTTGTTTTTATAGATGTGAGGACAAATGTAAGTTATCAAAGTGACACAGTCATGCTGTCAATTGATACTATCAAAGCTATATTACTGTATCTACAGTAACCATGCAGCAAGTCAGTGAGGGAGCATCTATGTGGTTGCTTGACATGCTAGAAACAACAGCCAAACGTCATTTGAAAGCATCCTACCATTTCAAAAAAGGATATATTGACTAATGTAGTATTATACATACATACATACATACATATATATATATATATATATGTAAATATATAAAAACAAAAAGATAAAGAGAGCAAAGGTAAGGTTGAAGAATTTTATGGATAAAGTCTTACAGCTCTCTTTATCTTTTTGTTTTTATATATTTACATATACACACGCTAATACACGACTTATAATACCCAATCCTGTTCATACAACGACTGGGGCAAAACTAGTCGGTATACTGCACTTACTCGGTATTACCTGTATCCTCCTGGGTTTGGTTAAATCCAATACCCTCCTCAACCTTATATATATATAGATAGATATATATATATATGGATTGTACCTAGAAAGTTCTCCTTCCAAGGCACAAGTCCAGGCAAGGTTGTTTGTGGAAGACCAACAGTCACCCATGCATACCAGTCTCTCCTTTCCATGCCACTGATGTTGTCCAAGGGAAAAGCAAAGGCCAATACAGCTCGGCACTAATGATGTCACAACTCATTTCTGCAGCTGAATGAATTGGAACAAGAAATAAAGTGTCTTGCTTAAGAACATAACACACAGCCTGGTCCTGGAATAAAACTCACAACCTCATGATTGTAAGCCCAAGACTCTAACCCCTGAGACAAGCAAAAAAGAAACCAGAATGGAGAAAGTTTATCAAGTCATGCCATAGCCATAAACAGTCAGTCACGAAAACTGACTGCAGATATATATATATATATATATATATATA
>NC_068992.1:28717556-28717977 GCF_001194135.2 Octopus bimaculoides | reverse complement strand
TATATATATATATATATATATATATATATATATATATATATATTGTTGTAATTATGCAAAAGTGTTGTAAGTCCAAAACATTGCTTTTTCTGAAAACGAGAAAATGGTTTCATCATTCCATTTCTTTTTACATTAGCAACAGTTTCAGCTTAACAATAATATTTTGTTGGGTGCATAAAATCGTAACTCCATGCATGTATATTTTCAGTCAGGAATATTTTTGCAGAACTGTCATATGTGGGACTTACTACTCTTTTGAAAAATGCTAAACCATTGTACTACACTTTGACAATTTTCATATCTTGGCATCTGAAGCAGCTGGAGATATGATAGTTTGACCAAAAGAACTAGCTATTGCAAGGAAAATTAATTATTGAAAAAAATGCATTTGGCCAAATTTGGACATATAACAGTTTAACAT
>NC_068992.1:28716968-28717546 GCF_001194135.2 Octopus bimaculoides | reverse complement strand
ACGCATTTGGCCAAATTTGGACATACAACAGTTTAACATAATAGCAACGACATGCATATAAATTAATATAAACATCCATGCGCAATGTGTTACCATAAAGAAAACTATAATTGTCACTAAATGCGACTGAAGACATCAAGATACTTACACTGCTAGAAATAAGAGCTAAAATGCTCTAATGCTGTAATACTACAGCATTTGAGCATTTTAGCTCTTATTTCTAACAGCACAGAGTCGCACTTACTGACAATTATATTTTTCCAAAATATACAGAGTTGGCCAAAAGTCACCTGACAGTAAATAAAAAACCCCATCTAATTCCAAGATTAAAGCAAAAAAAATATTTTATATGTGACTTCGTTAATAAATTGATAAATATTGAAGAAAAAGAACGGTGATTTTCTCACAGCATTCAATTATTAAACATTCATAATTGAAATGAATAAATAAAATTGAATATTAAGTATTTATGGGATTTTGATTTACTGTCGGGTGATTTTTGGCCATCCTTGTATATAAATTTCGTTTTTTTTTATTTGGTTTGCAAGATTCTTTATGTGAATTTGTGTGTTGAAGCA
>NC_068992.1:28708978-28716958 GCF_001194135.2 Octopus bimaculoides | reverse complement strand
GTAGAGTATTTAGAAAAAGATTGTTATGGATGGCTCAAAGGGTTACTCAGGGTTTCACATCCATAAAGTGCTTAGTTTTACGTACATCTCATCAGACCTGACGAGATGTATGTAAAGCTAAGCGCTTAATAGATACAAAAATCTTGAGTAACCCAATGAACTGGCTATAACTACCTGTTCTGGTCCTCACGAAGGCAAAGTTCCTTTTAAGTGTTGGGCCTCACAGAGGCAAAATGGCTGAGTTCTTTTCGAGCGTTGGGCCTCACGGAGGCAATAACCGAAACCTTTGTCATTATGTCATTCTTGAGAAGACCCATCAAGCTGAGCAAAATCACAATCATGGCAGATACTGGTGTCATGCAAATGACACCCATGCCAGTGGCACATAAAAGCACCCATTACACTCTCAGAGTGGTTGGCATTAGGAAGGGCATCAAGCCATAGAAAACCATGTCAAATGAGGCTGAAGTCTGGTGCAGCCTTCCAGCTTACCAGCCTTGGTCAAACTATCCAACCCATGCCAGCTTGGACAACGGACATTAAACAATGATGATGATGATACTTGTATATATATATATATATATGTATATATACAAGTATATATATATATATACACACACACACACACACACACACACACACACACACACACACACACACACATATACTAAAGTAAGACAGTTGGAAAGTTCTTGATTATAGGTCTTGTCAATCAGCTAACATGGAGCTATACATCAAGTCTGCTGATATGCAAACATCTGAATATAATGAACTTAAAATTATCAACATATGGCTCTGAATTTGCACTGTCATTAGAACTTTGAATAAAATGCTGTGTTTAAACTCTCTATACTCTTGAGTTCAAACCCTGCTAAGGTCATCTTTTGACTTTACATTTCATCTTTCTGGAGTCATGAAGTTCCAGTCAAAGACTAGAGTAAGCCATCACCACTAACCTCTCTCTCTCTCTCTCTGTATAAGTTATGTTGCACTATGGTAAAGCCATAAGGGGCAAATCACAGCTTCCTTTTTCCCCAAAATGACGATTAAACTTTTCATTACCATATTTCTATTGAAATATATGGCCTTCGTTTCAATTGATTTTGAAAATAATGAAAAAATTAGATCTTTCCAGTTGCTGTCACAAATTTCCTATTTTTTATATTCTTCTTTTCCGATGGGACTATAAGTTATCAAACTGAACATTTATAACATTTTCCTAAATTTTTCTGGGAATAAATAAATTAGAATCAGCATGAAAAATTATATCAGGATTACAAATTTGAAAATTTTCACTTAACTTTAAAATTTCCATATCTGTGACAGCAACTGAAAAGATCCAAAAATTTAGTAAAATATTTTTGTCATTATTGAATTGGTGTTTGATACATAAATTAACATGAAGTTTTGATGGAAGGTTTTAATTTAGATCACATTAAATCAAGAAGTTTGTGTTATAGAACCAGGAGAGGTGTTGGATAGTATGGTGTGAGAAGAGTCCAGTGAGAAGCAAGCAACCTCTTGTACTGAAGACTGATGTGCTACTGGAACTGTTCAAGAATGGACTAATGTGCAGTATAGCATTTATATGGTAATTAAGAACAATAAGAAGACAACTGTCTACTGGTTATAATGCATAATAGCTGCGTTGTCATAATTTCAAATCTTATTACTACCACTATTGTATTGTATTGTAACAATTAAGTCATAAAAATGGGATTTATTTACATATTTGGTGAACTGTATTATCATTCATGTTCGTAATGGGCCAATAACTGGCTCGCTGCTTTTGTAACAGTGGCACAGGACTGTCTGTTAAAGCAAATAATATACAGACATACATGTGTATATAACACAAATCTCTTTGAGAAGCTTCTCTTAGACAAATCATTACAGCTGTATTAGCACTGTTCCGACATTTCTATTTACATTATAAATGTTATACACATTAATATTTTAATCAAATGCTGTTTCAAGTGCATATTTTAATTTAGTTCTAGCTTGGCTAGCTTTTGTACAAATCAGCAAATATTTTGTTTGCTGATTTTTGTAATGGAGCAAGCATTTTGGCTGAGATATTTATTGCTGAAGAGACCAATTATTATTATTATGGCTAGGTTCCAACCCAGGTCACAGCAACAAAGTCTACCTGCCACTCTTCTTGGTCCCAATATCACTGTCTCGAGGTCCTGGATACATTCCAGGCCAGTGTCTGCAATCAAGTTGTTAATGTAAGTTTGATGACGTTTTCCCCTTTTTACATCATCATAAAGTGAATTCCACAAGACTAATTTAGATGCTTCCAGTTCAGGGTGGCACATGCAGTGACCAGATAGTTGCAGCCATCTTTGCCTGTTTGCATTAAGCAGTTCCAAACTGAATGTAGCTAATGACTTCAAGTATTTAGGTGGTTGGATGAACAGTTCAGAAGCAGACATCAAATTCAGGAAGGCACAAGTATGGGCAGCCTGTCACAAACTAAAGTTCTGGAACTCCAGATTACCCATGCAAATCAAAATTAAGCTGTTCATTGCAGATGTCAAATCAGTGCTGTTTATGGCAATGAAACATGAATACTGGCAAAGAAATCATCAAATGGGCTAAATGGATGCTACAAATAGCCCTAAATGTGAAATGGCAGCACCTTATGACAAATTAATGCCTTTATAGAGACCTGCCAAAAGTTAGCAAGAAAAAACCAAATCAAGTTGAAACACTGTTTCTGACAATCCTCTAACATTCTAAGCAAAACCCTGTGTTTTTTAATACTCAGATTTGTTTGAAAAGTTTCTCTGAGACAAATTATCACAGCTAGTCCCATTCCACATTTGTATATTTATGTTATACACATTGGTATTTTAATCTAATGCATGTGTGTGTGTGTGTGTGTGTATACATGCAGCAAGGCACCATGCACACTTTTTTTTCCAACTGTTCAAGAGGAGTATTAGCAGCATTGATCTTGTTACCTTTAAAGGTTACCTGTGAAAGCCATGAATATGGCACTTTCCAGCTGACTAATCAAATGCTTCTAATTGAAACTACTAATGTTCACTCTACCAAAGTATGTACCATTAGATGGCCAAAATAGAATTGTCTTCTTTCACTTATATATTGAACTCGCAATGAATATTGATTGGGTACTAACTATATAATTTCATGAGAATTAATTTTTTATCTCTTTTGTAAGAGGAAGAAGGGCAGTGCTCATATACCATTCCAGGTCTTTTAAGATTATGAGGAAGGGAATAAGCTAATCCCCAGATGACTGTTAAAAGCACAAATGGCCAAGTGATTATAATAAATCAGGTAACAGATTAAGTCAACTTTCCAAGAATAAGAACAGTTACCTTGAGAGTTACCTTCCACCTTGTTTCAGTCTCTCATGTTTCACTTGAAAATCTTTGAATTGTAATGTAAGACTTTATTCTCTTATTCTTTCACTTGTTTCAGTCATCTGATTGTGGCCATGCTGGAGTACTACCTTTAATGAATTAATTCATAATGACTCCAGAACAGTCTGAAAATTATATGATGCAAAGTATCTATTTCAAATGTAAATACTCTCCCTATATAATTAGCTTTTCATAGGGCAGCAGATTGGCAGAATAGTTAATGCATTAGGTAAAATACTTTAAGGAATTTATCCTAGTTCATTCCATTCAAAGTTCAAACCCCACTGGCATCACTTTTTACCTTTCATATTTCCAGGGTTGATGAAATAAAGCACAAGTCAAGTACTAGGGTCAATATGCTCATCTATTTCCTTCCCCCAACAAAATGTTTGGTCTTGAATTAATGTAAGAAAACATTATTCCTTTCCGAATTATATAACCATCCTTTTATGACTTTTACATCCACTTTGAGTCTTTGAAAATTTTTTTTGTTATTTAATTGTAATTATTTGTAATAGAATGAAAATTAAACTTCATGCATCAGTGGGTTAATTAGACATTGTAAATTTCAATTTAAGACAGAGAAACATGCTCACTGAGATGAAAATCAAACCATAAATTTATTGCATGCTTGTTGATCATGTTGCCAACTACATTACAAAGCACATGCTATTCACCTTCAAATAAATTATATTAATTTAAAGGGATTAAATTGCAGGTGTTTCTGTAGTGCAATCAGTGACTACAGCCGCCTAAAAAACAAATTTTGTGGCTCAGGAACATCATTGATCTTGTTTGTTTCTTATGTCTCACATCACTAATTTAACAAATTCTGGAGTAATGGAAAACTACAATAACTGATATAGTGTTATCATATTGATTCTGTTTGAGGCTTATGTTAAAAGGGTCATAAGTCTCTAGAATGCTCAGCCTCTTATAACTGTTCAATAAGCCAATAAGGAAGTATCTACAGAGCTAAAAGAAGAACAACAACTCTACTAACAGGAGAGTATCTACTGAGCCAACAGAGGGACATCTACTGAGCTAAACGGATAACCTCAGCTTAACAATTTAGCATTTAAACTGGTCACATCCAGTCGAAATATTCTGCATCTTTTATGTTTAAACTGGTCAGATCCAACATCTCACATCTATCCTACAATGTGATTGTAAAAATAAACAATCACATCATTAAAATTTTGAAGCCACAAGATAACACATGATTAATTCAATGCAATATATATGAAAAAGCATTACATTTGACAATGCTAAAGCACTAAACAACAAAGGAGTGTCTACTGAGTAAGCAAAAGTATATATCCTGAGCCAACAGGTGAGCAGCTACTAAGCCAAGGAAATCCCAGCATCATAGATGTCAAACATGGATTCATAAGCTTCATTTTTCATAGGTTGATATAATTTTAAAAGTATTCTGCAAAATATAGATATATTACTAGCATGCATCCAGAATCAGGAAGGTTTTTAGTGAAAAAATTTGAAAAAGTAGGATTATTCAGTGGATATTGAGTTTTGAATAAATAAATAACCTTTGATTTTTTTTATCAAATTTCCAGGGATGAGTATTAACTCTGGATTTCCCCACCCCCGTATAGTTCGTGAATGTAGAAGGTTCAGATTTACGATACTATCCCTTTATTTCCCATCATAGATGGGCAGATTTGCTATCTTACTTATAATGGGCATTGTATCCATCTGTCCCTCTCTTTGTCTGTTCCCTCTTCATGGCCAGACTGCTGGAACAGTGGTTATGATATTTTTCATTTTTACAAAGATGGTCATCAGGGAGGATTCTGACATTAAAAAATCAGAAAGTATGATTATTTTGTGGATATCAATTGTTGAATTGATAAACCACCTTCACATTTTTATTAAAAATTCACTGACTGCGAGTAACTCTGAATTTTCATTGTAGTTTGTGGCCTCATTGTAGATACAAAGGGGGTTGCAGGGACGGTTATTAGAAAAAAATAAAATGGAAAAAGTGTGTGTGATTATCTAGTGGTTATTGAAGTGCGTCAGTCTTGAGCAGGGTTCGAAATGGCTAATCAAAGAAGCTGTTTACATCTCAGTTTTGTCAATCAAAATAACCCATGGTACCAAAACATCCAGACATTATTCATATAGAACAGTGAGAGGTAAGTCTTAGTTTGAGTTTTTGCAAACCTAAAGATTCTGCTCACGCATTGACAGCAACCAAAGCACAGGGCCAGACTTTAGATCATGTCATGTAGGTGTGCTTTTACCTAATCTGATGTTTACAAACGGCCAGTTATATGTTGCTATGAGTAGAGCAACGGACGCCAGTAATGTGGAAGTTAGTATCAACCAAACAAAAAATATCGTCTACAAAGAAGTTTTGTAATCATATTGATATTATGGAAAGGAATATGATTCATAATTTAAATAAGGAAATTTGTGAACTTTGAATGTATAAGTGTATAAAGAAGCCTAAAATAGTGTAAACAACTAAAATAAAAGTATATCTAAATAACATTCTTTTCTTAATACTTTTTATATAGTGGTCAAAGGAAGGTCTGGCTTTCATCAAGAGTGGTCCACATAACCATTCAGAATACAGAGGCTGGGAGTTCAGGAGTGAATCGTCATCACCTGTCACTTAGTCACAAACACATGTCATATAGCTGCAATAGAATGCTGTATCACCAACAATAATGTAATTTCTCTAAGACATTACCCAGTAATCTATCAAGTCCATTGACACATTTCTCAACACATACTGCACTTCCCTCCCTCATTTTATGCCTCCATAGTAGACTGGTAGATTTGCTAGTAAAAATAATGGTATTTATATAAGCTTAAAGCTTTTATATATATATATATATATATATATATATACCCCTCTCTCACTCTCTGGGAGAGAGGCACAAGCACATACACAGACATAAACACACACATACACACACACACATATATATATATATAGTAGTTGTATGCTGTCAACTTAATGTGACAGTCCCATGAAGGGAATAATACTACTGCTATTTAGCCCTAGGAAGCTGCACCGCTTCCTGTTGGCTTGACACATTTCCTGCGTCCTTATGTTTGCAAGGGGGAGACAAGCACCTCCACCCAGCTATACATATCTTTATACTTACATGCATGTATCATGCATTTATACATATGTGTGTATATATGTGTGTGTGTGTGTGTGTGTCTATCTATGTTGATGTATTTTCCCATACATCTCTGCAGAGAATTTTTCCAACACTTCGTATTCTTCCCTTTCTTTATGAATAATCATAAAAAACACTTATTATCAGGAAAGTTGTTTTAATATTTATTGACACTTTTATCCATTTACTTTGGACTACATTACAAATTGAGCTTTAGAAATAATTGTACCTATCCGGTCTGAAGGATCTAGTGAATGCTTCAATCCAAATGAATTTGATATGTGGTCACTCTATTTTTATTTTATATTTTATGCGCCCTTTTAAAGCCTAGCCAGGCTCATGGGCCCAGTTTCCTGGTTTCTATGGCGTATGTGTTTCCCCAGCTGGACAGGACGCCAGTCCATCACAGTATTACTCAAGAAACAGGAAGAAAGAGTAAGAGAAAGTTGTGGCGAAAGAGTACAACAGGAGTCGCCACCACCCCCTGCTGGAGCCTTGTGGAGTTTTTTTAGGTGTTTTCACTCAAACATACACAACACCTGGTCTGGGAATCGAAACCATGATCCTCCGACTGCGAGTCCACTGCCCTAACCACTGGGTCATTGCGCCTCCACTGTGGTCACTCTAGCTGCTAGCAATATCAACCAAACACCCTCAAATTACACACCTACAATCTTAGAAGCAAAGGATATATTAGATAACTGTTTCATGGGTGCACTATGTTTTGGAAAGGAATAGGATGACTGTTGCTAGAATGTTTTTAACCATAATTCTGTTTGATCAAATCTGACCATGGGCTAAACAACAACAACATTACTGTACCATGATGTTTTCTTTGTGTTATCAGATATAATTTTATAAGGATTTACTATTGTTGTTGTTTTACTTGCACTCACATGACATTGCATATGAAGATTTTATGAGCAGACGAATCAGATTTTAACTTATTGGTGACTATGTTAATGGTAAATGGTTCTTACTGATTAGTAAAGGAATGGAAATAGAAAAAAATGATAGAGAGAAAATTTTGTTAAACAAAAGTTAAAAATAGCAAAGGTGTTATCAATCAAACATGAATACAAAATGAATTTCCACCAATTGCTTGATCATTTGGCAAAGTGGCACATAAATCAATAGAAATACTGATTCCTGTGATAATTACACAGGACCACAAATTTGTGGGGAGAGAGAGTTGATCGATTAAATCAGAACCCCACTGAAAAACTTTACTGATACTTATTTATTTGACCCCTGGAAAAATGAAAGGCAAAGTTGACCTTAGCCAGATTTGAAATCAAAATGTAAATGGAGTGTAACAAAATCAATGGAAATGTAATATTCTACAGATCAAAGCTTTTGCATGAAGGAACTTTTAGCAAATGGTTTCATATTACTGTAATGAAAGCATGTGTTGATTATACAAAAGTGTT
>NC_068992.1:28702279-28708621 GCF_001194135.2 Octopus bimaculoides | reverse complement strand
AAGGAAAGTATCAGGTGGTCGTGAGATGTACTAAAAATAACAGCTAAATCACCCTTAAATCACACACAAAGAAATTTTTCCTTTTTTTTTTTTTTCTTAATCATTTGAATTCCCATATGTAAAACATAGATTCACAAACATTTTCTGAAAATTCCAAAAAATAGGAAAGCTATGAGACATTATATGGGGAGCTTAAACCAAAATTCCACCAAGAGAAACTTCTGCAATATCTTATGAAAATTTTATCTAAAACTATAATACATTTGTACATGTAGCACACAATAGCTGGATTAATAAAGTAATTAAGAAATCAAAATTAATTCAACTCATCAGGAGTATAGCATGTGTATGTATTCCAGTATTGACTGACCTTCCCAATCTATGCCAAGAAAATATTTTTATCTTCAGGATATATACATAGCTATTGATATTCAGGGGTACTTTTTGGTTATAGGGTTAGGGGCACTTGTATCCATCGTATATATCCTTTAATATCTCTCACTTAAATTGAACCAACTGAGTCTATCAGTAGCCTTATTTCTTTCAGAGTCAAATATTGAAATAGTCACAATTCTTTGGAAGTAAACTTAATCTCTCTCACTCAGTTTAAAACCACTACTTGGCACTTGGGTGTTTCTAAGGGAATCTGCTCTGTTGTAAGCATTTGGGTCATATCTCCAGTCTAACTATAAAAGTTGTGCTGCTTCCTACTATAAGATGTGGTTTCTTTCTTCCCTCCCTTGACCAGTTTCAGAAAGCCTAGAAAAGGCTTCCTCTTGTACAGCCAGCCATCACCTACAAGTAAGTATGGGTTGAGAACATGCATTACATATTTGCTCATTGTTTAGGTCTCCATGTAATCACAAGCAGAACTTACTTCCTTCAGTAATATGTAAGCATTTTTTTTTTCATTCTTATTTTACATATCTTATCAATTAACTTTGCTTTTTATTCTTTTGGGGTTGATAAAATAAGTAGCAGTAAAGTTTTTTATTTCTTTATTGCCCACAAGGGGCTAAATATAGACAGAACAAACAAAGACAAAGAGATTAAGTCAATTACATCGACCCCAGTGCATAACTGGTACTTAATTTATCGACCCTGAAAGGATGAAAGGCAAAGTTGACCTCAGCAGAATTTGAACTCAGATCGTAATGGCAGACGAAATTCCGCTAAGCATTTCGCCCAGCGTGCTAATGATTCTGCCAGCTGACCGCCTTGACTAAGTAGCAGTAAAATTTCTACTATACACCTTCCACTCAGCAGGCCATCAATAATTCACTCAATTTTTGGGGTTGTTTTTTAATATTTGCTTTTTTTTTTTTTTTTTTTTTTTTTTTTTTTTTTTTTTTTTTTTAAAGGATGTTTCACTCCTGCTCCAAGTTGAGTGATTAGCAGCCAAAAGGGGAAATCATTGTAAAAGCCATAACTCCAGTAGAAACCAAAACAAACACTTCCAGAAATGCAGAAGTGGATGTAAAATAGTTTTAAACAAATATTCAAATTAAATAAGAAAAACAGCAGATTTGATCTCATAATTCTTAAGAAAATGGTTTCATATTTTATTCATTCAGCCACATATCAGCATACTCTTTTACTCTTTTACTTGTTTCAGTCATTTGACTGTGGCCATGCTGGAGCACTGCCTTTAGTCTAACAAATCGACCCCAGGACTTATTCTTTGTAAGCCTAGTACTTATTCTATCGATCTCTTTTGCCGAACCACTAAGTTACAGGGACGTAAACACACCAGCATCGGTTGTCAAGTGATGTTGGGGTGGACAAACACAGACACACAAACATATACACACACACACACACATATATATATACATATATACAACGGGCTTCTTTCAGTTTCCGTCAACCAAATCCACTCACAAGGCTTTGGTTGGCCCGAGGCTATAGTAGAAGACACTTGCCCAAGGTGCCACACAGTGGGACTGAACCCAGAACCATGTGGTTGGTAAGCAAGCTACTTACCACACAGCCACTCCTACGCCTATATATACATGCAAAAATACGCCTATATATTTACATGCAAAAATATTCAAATCGTCATTTTATGTTCATATGTTTTTTTCTTGATAGCCAGGGATTTGACAAGTCCCACTGTATCTAGTCGAGGTCCTCATTACTTTGCACACAGTAACCTGAGAGAATTGGCTAACCTTGTTATGTGTGTCTTACAGTTTGATTAAATGCATTTTATGCAGCTGAGCCTGTAGAGGCTGGCTGTGGGCAAAGCAAAGAGTCCATTTACCCTGTATTAGTTCCTGTATGGTGTCACTGGCTTAGTGTGGAGGCACATGGCCCAGTAGTTAGTGTTGCACTCATGATAATATGATTGTGGTTTCAATTTCTGGATAGGGCAATGCATTGTTCTAAAGCAAAACATTTCATTTCACATTGCTCCAGTCCACTCAGGAAAAAAAAAAATGAGTAATCCTGCAATGGAGTGGTAATCCATTGAGCATGGAAATGTATGCACCACAGAATCCAGGAAACTGGCCTCATGAACCTATGGTTTAGGGAGGACCTTTGATCCTTGACCCTTGACCCCTCCTAGTAATCTGTGATGCAGCTGAAGGAGATTTTGAAATGTATTTACATCGTTATTAATATGCAGTTCTATATTTAAGAGATGAGGAATTATGTACATATTTTACATTATTTACAATTGACGGAGAGTTGTCCTCATCTTGTTTGTTGTTAACACAACGTTCCAGCTGATATACCCTCCAGCTTTCATCAGGTGTCTTGAGGAAATTTCGAATCTGGGTTCTCATTCCTAAGGTATTTTTCGATGTTATTATTATTATTATTATTATTATAATTATTATTATTATTATTATTATTATTCAGGTCACTGCCTGGAATTGAACTCGGAATCTTGGGGTTAGTAACCTGTGCTCTTAACCACTATGCCACAGCATAGAGTGTGGACTACTAACCCCAAGATTCTGAGTTCAATTCCAGGCAGTGACCTGACTAATAATAATAATAATAATAATAATAATAACAACAACAACATCAAAAAATACCTTAGGAATGAGAACCCAGATTCGAAATTTCCTCAAGACACCTGATGAAGGCTGGAGGGTATATCAGCCGAAACGTTGTGTTAACAACAAACAAGATGAAGACATATATCCGTTAATTGTAAATAATGTAAATAATGTACATTATTATCATATATTATATTTTAAGAGTTTCTTGTTGAAAATTCTTGCAATAAATAAAATGTTATTCTGTAACAAATTGGTTTCTCTAAGAGCCATATAACTGAGAGTATATTGGAATTAAAAAGAATATTACATTAATTTTGTTACTTGAAGAGAAAATGAAACAATGGGATCTATGATGTTAATAATCAATCATATATAATCAAAGTCATCAATGTAATCACACAAAGGTATAATACATCAGACTATTATCATAAGGACTAGAAATGCTGATTCAAGTGCATACTTTAATCCTTTTACTTGTTTCAGTCATTAGACAGTGGCCATGCTAGAGCTCCACCTTGAAGAATTTTTAGTTAAACAAATCAATCCCTTTTCTTCTCCTGCTAATGTTAAGTCATATATCAAAAAGCAACAGAAGACTCGAGCCTGCTTTGGATGCATATGTAGAGACAAATCTAAATGTCTTTTAGGGCAGAAGTTTGATATATCTTCTGTTGTTTATGAAGCACAAGTTTCAGCAATGGTCATACAGAAACCAAGCATTATATCAGAGCCTTGGAAGGGAAATTTAAATCCAGATATAAAAACCATCTTTTGAATTTTAGGTATGTTAATAAGAGACATTCAATGACCCTTTCAGCTTTCATCTGGAAACATAAAGACAACGAGATCAATTTCAACATCAAGTGGAAAATCCTTTTCAAACATTCAATTCAAAAAATGTTTAGTATGTTCTCTTGAAAAACTATATCTCTTTAAGAACTTGAGATCTTCTAACAACTGCATAAATTCAGGCAATGAAATATTTTCTGCATGTCCACATTTTAAGAAATACCACTTGACAGAATTTAAAATTAGGCCACCAGACACATAATAAACCATTAATCACTAATTTACATCTGCTTGACATTTGATTTATTACAACGTTGATTATCTCCCTTTTTGTTTTCTTCCTTATCTGTGCATCTTGTTTAAACGCCGTCTGTTCAAAAGGTAATTGACAAACGGTTTGTTCTCAGCTTGAAAAATGGTAAAATAAATTAATTTTTCATCAAGAAGCCTTGGGTAACTTTATCTAATAAAACTTGCAGTTTTTATCATAACATTATACATACATGCATTCATGCATGCATACATACATACAAACATATATACATATATATATATATATATATATATATATATATATATATATATATATATATATATGAGAGAGAGAGAGAGAGAGAGAGAGAGAGAGAGAGAGAGAGAGAGACAGACAGACAGACAGACAGAGAGAGAGACATAGATAGATAGATAGATAGATAGATAGATATTCAGGGTGTTCAGGCTAAATTTGACAGTCTGCATAAAAGGAAAAGAAAGCACAATATCCCATTCAAAAATGAAAGTATAAGATCAAAAAATATCAACTAGATTATGGTTGGGAAATAATAGTTTACTCAGCTTTTGTCAAGGACCCTCAGCTTCTATCAAGGACTCAAGACAGCTCCAGAACTTAGCACATGAAACCCACTGTGTCCCTAGGAAGATCTTCGAGCACGTCCTTGAACCACCAGCCCAGCCTTGGTGTTGCAAACAGAGCAGTTATGGCTTTCTGAACCACACCTCATCCCACACACAGTAATCCATGAGATTACAGCCAGGGGAATTAGAAAGCCAGAAATTAAGGCTGGTGAAGTCATAGAGATTCTCTGACAACCACTTCTGACTCTTTCTAGAGGAATGGAAAGGTGCTGAATCTTACTGCCATGCATATGGCCCTCACACAGCAATCTTTCTCACCTGAAAGGAACCTAAAGTCCTGTTAAATATGTGGGGAAGAATTCCTCCAGCATGCAGCTGTGATCAGAATACTAGCTGCATCCCTTCCTGCTGGCCATGGCTTCACAGTCCATGTCATGTCTTACAGTCTTTACAGTGTACACAAAGCACTGAACAGCAGCCATGATGTTGGTATCTTGGTACCCAGCATGAATCATGATGATACAAGAACACTTTTCCAATATTTAGAGGGCTTCCAGTCCTTCATTTCAGCTAACTTTCTGTCAACTACAACCTTAACCTTTATGCTCTCCAATGCTATTGACTTTAACCAATACTTCTAGCTGTTCCTGAAAAAGGAGACATAAAAATTGTCAAATCCCAAACATGTAGTGTGTGTGTGTGTGTGTGTGTGTGTGCATGTGTGCGTGTGACTTAAAAAAAGAAAAATCCCAATGGAAGCTTTTAAACAACATTTCAAAAGGTATTGTAGCAGTAGCAGCAGCAGAAGCAGCAGCAGCAGTAGTAGTAGTAGTAGTAGTAGTAGTAGTAGTAGTAGTAGTAGTAGTAGTAGTAGTGGCAGCAGCAGCAGCTGCAGCATGTGTAAAAATGTTTTCAGAAGTGTGTGTAGTAGCTTTTAGTAAATTTAATTACTCTGAGTGATCACTTAAATGCATTGATCAATTATTGATATCAATCAAATAAATGTTTTGTGTTTTGCATCTAGTGATTCCGATCACTTTTTATAGACCGATGTAGTAGAAGCAAAGTGGCCTGTAGGGCGAGGCACTGATTTACTGCCAGGTTTGTAAGATCGAATCTACTGTTAGCAATCTTTAACAGTTTTTGTTGTTGTTTAATGTGGTTTGCGGGTGATTTGTATTCATCACATCATTATCATCATTTAACTTCCATTTTCTCTGCTGGCATGGGTTGGACGGTTTGACTGAACTGGTAAGCTGGGGAGCTGCACCAGGTTCTAATCTGATTTGGCATGGTTTCTACAGCAGGATGTCCTTCCTTACAACAACCACTCCAAGAGTGTAGTGGGTGCTTTTTACGTGATATTGGCATTGGTCACAACTAAGGGCAGTATCTATGATCCTTTTTAGGGGCTCTAGGCAGGTGAGTGAAAGCAAGGAATTTATGTTCAGACAGGAGACTTGGCCTGTATGTTTGTAATAGAGTGGGCTCAACTAAAGACACTGTAGTCCAGATGGTGGTGTTAAACTGGACAATGGGTTAAGTCTACCACCCAAAAGCAGAACCAGTTTCTTTGATGGGATGCCTCTCAGCTTTCATCTACCAAATTTTACCAAGTCTATATAAATACACACACACATGCACACACACACACACACACACACACACACACACACACACACACAAT
>NC_068992.1:28701249-28702269 GCF_001194135.2 Octopus bimaculoides | reverse complement strand
ACACACACACACACACACACACACACACAATTACATACCTTGATATTGTGGTACTGGCACCGCAAGATTAGGAACTCTCAGTATTCCGTCTCTCCATCAAGAGTGATCACTTTCGCTCTTACAGCTTACTTATTGCTCTCAGAATTCTTGCTTTAAGTATCTTCATCATCATTCCTCTATGTACTGAATCAAAAGCCTTTTAAAGTCTACATAGATAAGGATAGCCTTCCTGTTATGGCTCTTAACTCCCTCTATCAGTCTTCTAAGTGTGACAATGAATCCACATGTTAATAGCACCAGGGTTAGAGCCCCTGACTCAGACATTCTGGATGTTCAAGCAAGTCGCATAAAGACTGATGAAAAGTACTTCTTTAAATCCAACTGGAAGAGAAGTAGCTGATGGCAAGAACAGAGGAATCAAATTTACGGATAGTAAAAAGTACTTGCAAGCACAGAGAAAGCTGAAGGTTGATTAACCCCATCACTGGTTGCAAAGCTGCAAAGCAGGGAATCATGCGAAAGGAAATCAAAGGACAAGAGAATCAAGAAATGGTACACTCATTTCTACAACTTACTTGGGAAGGATCCAGAAGTTGACAGTTCAACAGAAAATGAAGAATTAGCAAAGATACTTGATGATTTGCAAATTGAGGATGGAGACTTCACAAAACAAGAAATAGAGAGCTACAAGTAACCTGAAAGAAAGAAAACGAACTGGTCCTAACAACATCTCACCAGAAGTATTGAAAAGATGATTTAGATGACATCATCCTTGAATTTGCAAACAAACTACTTAATGACAATGTGAAGCCAGACCAATGGTCAGAGATAGGCTTGCTACCGCTGCCCAAAACTGGAGACCTAAGTGATACTGGGAATTACATAGGGATCAGTCTGTCATCCATTGTTGCAAAAATGGTCAACAAGATGATACTTAACCAAATTTAAGCTAAGGTAGACAAACAATTGCGACCAAATCTAAATGGATTCAGATCAGGACAGTCAACAAGTAAAGGAATA
>NC_068992.1:28698098-28700299 GCF_001194135.2 Octopus bimaculoides | reverse complement strand
CATTAAGTTGGCAGCATACAACTACTTTATTGTATCACTACTGCATAAATCTCTCTGAGAGATTTAGAAATGTATTATTTATATATATATGCTGCTGGACTGGCTCCTGTGCAGGTGGCACATAAAATACACCATTTTGAGCATGGCTGTTGCCAGTACTGCCTGATTGGCCTTCGTGCCGGTGGCACGTAAAAGCACCCACTACACTCCCGGAGTGGTTGGCTTTAGGAAGGGCATTCAGCTGTAGAAACTCTGCCAAATCAGGTTGGAGCCTGGTGTAGCCATCTGGTTTCACCAGTCCTCAGTCAAATCGTCCAACCCATGCTAGCATGGAAAGAAGACATTAAACGATGATGATGATGATGATATATATATATATATATATATATATTATATACATATCTATATATATATGTGCATTCAATATTTAACACATGATTGTTAGTACTACAAAATGTAAATTCTCCTTTGCCTATGGCTCATTAGCAAAACAATACATATTTTTGGGGGACAAACAATTATAGATTAAATATTCTTTATTCACTTTCAAATTTATATTTGAGTACTTTATTTTAAGTAGTCAGACTTAGCTTCATTT
Organism: Octopus bimaculoides; assembly: GCF_001194135.2. NCBI lineage: Eukaryota > Metazoa > Mollusca > Cephalopoda > Octopoda > Octopodidae > Octopus > Octopus bimaculoides. The sequence continues at coordinate 28,699,701 of NC_068992.1, read as the reverse complement.
TGAACTTGTTACCCACTGGAATTGTGTGTGTGTGTGCATGTGTGTGTGTGTGTGTGTGTGTGTATTTATATATATACACATATTTATATTTATATACATACATATATACCTACATGCATACATACATACATAACTGGTCAATAGATTTATTAATCAATGCATCAAATATGGTCTGTCCCATATTTAGATTAGACAGAAAATTCCGATAAGATGATAAGTACTATACATCTCCATTTCCACAGCAACAAAGTTTGTTTATGATGTGATAATCAAATCTATAAATAAATGGGATGGAAAAGGTCGTTGAGTACTACAGTTGTTTCAAAAGCACATTAGGTGTATGTTATATAACATTACAAGTGTGTAGTAACTGTCCAATGTGTTTTCTCATCACATTCAAGCTGCCTTTTTAGTTTCATGTGTGTATGTATGTCTACATACACTACATACACACACACACATACACACACACATGTACACACAGACACACACACACACACACACACATATATATAGGCGCAGGAGTGGCTGTGTGGTAAGTAGCTTGCTTACCAACCACATGGTTCCGGGTTCAGTCCCATTGCATGGCACTTTGGGCAAGTGTCTTCTACTATAGCCTCAGGCCAACCAAAGCCTTGTGAGTGAATTTGGTAGATGGAAACTGAAAGAAGCCTATCGTATATATGTATATATATATATATATATATATATGTATGTATGTGTGTGTATATGTTGTGTATCTGTGTTTGTCCCCCCAACATCGCTTGACAACCGATGCTGGTGTGTTTAGGTCCCTGTAACTTAGCGGTTTAGCAAAAGAGACCGATAGAATAAGTACTAGGCTTACAAAGAATATGTCCTGGGGTCGATTTGATTCGACTGAAGGCAGTGCTCCAGCATGGTCACAGTCAAATGACAGAAACAGGTAAAAGAATAAAAGAAAAAATAAAGAATATAGGTATATATATATATATATAGAGAGAGAGAGAGAGATACATGCATGTGTGTGTATGTGTATGCATGTTTTTGTGCATGTGTGTGTGTGTATGCATGTTTTTGTGCATGTGTGTGTGTATGCATGTGTGTATATGTGTATGCATGTTTTTGTGCATGTGTGTGTGTATGTATTTGTGTGTATGTGTATGCATGTTTTTGTGCATGTGTGCATCTGTGAGTTTGTAATTCTCCTTGTCTTTATTTGTTTGCTAATCGTAAACAAAACAATAGTCTAGCTATGAATACAGGCAGCATCACGTGCTTGTAGTCAACCATAAAAGCTCATCTCAGATTTTTTTACATGTTTTGACATGTTGCATGGTCATTGCAAACAAAATGGGCTTGCAATTATGTCTGGATTGTCTGTTGTTTGATTGACTGGGAGATAATTAGCCTTGTGTGGAAATAGGTTTGGGTTGTCAACAGTAAGGGCATCCAGTTGTAGAAAATCTACTTCAACAAATTCCATCTCACCCATGCAATGTGGAAATGTGGACATTAAGATGATGATGACGATTATGATGGTTGGGGTGATGGTTGTGGTGGTGGTGGTGGTGGAGTGGGCGGTAGCAATAGTGGTGGTTGAGGTAGTGGGGTAGTGGTAGGC
>NC_068992.1:28695022-28697860 GCF_001194135.2 Octopus bimaculoides | reverse complement strand
GGTGGTGATGGTGGTGGTGGTGCTGGTGCTGGTGCTGGTGCTGGTGCTGGTGGCTGTGCAGGTGGTTGTGGTGGTGGTGATCACAGTGCTGGTGGTGGTGGTGGTGGTGATAATGATATGTTCATTTGATGTTGATGATTCATTTCATCACTAGACACAATCTTCTTGCTTTTGTATGTTACTATCAAGACACAAAATGAGAAAACCAAAACAGAGATATGGCATCCTTAGAGTTCTTCATTCTTTGCCGCAGTCTTCAATAACTTTAATAAGTTAACCCCTTTAGTATTCAGATTACTCAGTCAAATGTAATGCTTCTTAAATTCACATCGTTTTGAATTTATTATGTGTTATCTCATAGCTTTGAGATTTTAATGATGTAATTCTTTAATTTTAGAATGACATTGTAGGGTTGATATGAGAGGCCAGATCTAGCCAATTTGAATGTAAAACTAGTAGAATATTCAGGCCAGATACGAGTGCTAAGGGGTTAAAACCACTTTAATGGCAATTTGTCTACCCTCTTTCCAATTTTCCCTGGGCCCCCCATTGTCTATAAGAATCATTGCATTTGGATCCTTCCTTCTCTCCCCCACTTCCCTCCTTCCTTCCTTCCTTCCTTCCTTCTTTCCTTCCTTCCTTTTTATCCTCTGACCGTATGATCATTGGGACATTCATTGATGATGTCACAACCAGATTTTCCCACTTCTCTTGATCTTTTGCTGCCCTCTGTGAGGCAGCAAAACTGAGGCCTGTCCACTCTTGGTGTTAACCTAGGCAACAACAGATCGATCTAATATGGGTTCTGGTCTGGTTGTCATCATCATGAGCATATCATGGGCAAGTTAACTTAGAGGAGCTCACTTCCATCTAAGCTGTTAGCCACAAACATATGCCTCTACCAAAGGCCACCCCTCAGCCCAAAACACTGGGCTGTTGACCTGGGCAGGCTCCTCCACCCTAGCAGGGGATTCCTTGGGAAACCTTACCCAGAGTCTTTCACCTTTTGGTGCAGTGTTACCACCATGTGCTCACTTGGTTTAGCCCAGCATTTAAAGTGGAATTCCAAGCTGTAGCGCTAGGAGCCACCAAGTGAGAGATTAGGAGTTGGACAAGGACCAGTGATGCCTGTCCCTCTGACCATCCCTGATAAAGTGCAGCTGCCGGACACCAAAAGTATTCCTTCTCTTCAGAACCCCAGTCATGCTCATAAAGTGCTGTATAAAAACTTAGTATTTGTTATTCATTTGGAATTAGAGAATGAAGAATATTATATATGAGACAAAAAATAAAACAAAAAAGATTGATAGTAAGCTAATAATAATATAGTTATGTTAATGTTAATATATTTAATGCTAGACCCCTTTAAAAAGAAACTAACTAGAACAAATTATGCCATGAAGAGGTGGGGGAAATATTAGTCAACTAGAAAAGCACTCAGAGAGTGCAGACCTCCACCAAGCTCATTTTAAGATAGATATGTGAGTAAAATTACTAATAGAAAAATGAAAATAAACTTTGGAAACAGCAACGCCACCATAGGTTATGTGGAAATGATGAACGTGTTTTCAAGGGAGATAATCAAAGAATGTAACATTGTAATACTTCATGTAAAGTAAATATAACAAATGAAAAATCCTTCAAGAATCCATAAAAATTTCCGGATCACTACCAAAATTTCATCATCTGTTCCTTGTGTCATGACCAACTTTTCCTGCAAGTTTCATCAAATACTGTTCACAACTTTTTGAGTTATTTTGCACACAAACGAACAGACAGACAAACCAACACCAATGAAGACATAACTTCCTTCTTTGGCGGAGGTAAAAATTAATGCTGTTTTAATTTTTCTATCAAGTATGGAGGAGATAACTTTGTACATGCTTCGATCTGATTCTGACCTCATTAGTTAAGGCTTTGCTGTATTTGCAGAAGCAGTGAAGAAAGAATCACTGTATGTTATTGTCGTATTTTAAACATCAAAACATCCCAAATCTTCAGCTGCCTTCATGTCTGAACATGCTGCTCCTCCATACCTGATGACACTATGGACACCTGTCTTCTTGAAATTATCAAACCAGCTGCGACTGGTCTTAAATGTGTCTGCTGATGTCTCCTCCATTGATGTTTCAGAGTTCTACTTCAGGAGATCCCCATACAGTGGTCATGCTTTCTCACAGATGATGATCTCCGTAATCGTATCCCCTGTGAGTTGCTTCTCAGTGATCCACAGGGAAAGCAAATTTTTCATCCTCTTGTGGACAAATGTGCGTTGCTGAGAGAGCCTAGAGATACACTTTGCTGTTGTAATGGCCTTGATCTCATCCTTTTTCTTCAGGTTGGTGTCGATTGGCAATGTGCTTCAGTTGTATTAACGTGCTATGTCCACTACACACACTCGTCTCTCAGGTTTATCAATGATTTCCTTCTTTAATTCTATCACAAACAGCTTCTTCTTCTTCTTCTCAGAACTGTACTTTGCACTAACGTTCTTAGGACCCATGGCTAACACAACTAATTATTATAAAATAATAGCAAAAAATGCAGAAAACTAAACAAAAACACTGGGAAAAACATAACAGGGATGCTGCGAATGAGATAAATACATGAACTGAGCAAGTGGAGACTGTGCTTGTTAGGAGAGTGTGCATGGGCTCAGCGCTGACTAGCTGTTGCCTGTATGAAACTTACTCACACTGCAGATTTCCGCTCATGCTTCAAGATAAAAATTCACAAGTGTGTCAGCATATACAGCAAATTACTTGTACAATGGTGCATGCGTACTGCAAGGATCTACTCTATGTATATATATATATATATATATATATATATATATAT
>NC_068992.1:28691732-28692670 GCF_001194135.2 Octopus bimaculoides | reverse complement strand
TATATATATATATATATATATATATATATATGTAGTTCACTCATTTGTAGAAATGAGTTGTGATGTCACTGGTGCCAAGCTGTATTGGCCTTTGCCTTTCCTTTGGATAATATCAGTGGCATGGAGAGGGGAGGCTGATGTGAAGAGGAGATGCTGGTATGCTTGGGCGACTGCTGGTCTTCCATAAACAACTTTGCCCAAACTTGTGCCTCAGAGGGTAACTTTCTAGGTGCAATCCCATGATCATTCATGACTTAAGGGGGTCTTTACCCTTTACTCTTCTTTATATATATATATATATATATATATCATTGTCATCATCATCATTTAACATCCGTTGTCCATGCTGGCATGGGTTGGGCAGTTTGACTGGGCTGGCATGGTAAAAGGTTGCACCAGACTCCAGTCTGATTTGGCATGGTTTTCTATGGCTAGATGCCTTTCCTAATGCCAACCACTCTGAGAGTGTAATGGGTGCTCTTACATGCCACTGGCATGGGTGCTAATTTGCATGACACCAGTATCTACCACGACTGTCATTTTGCTCGGCTTGATGTGTCCTCTTCCCAAGCATGACATAATGCCAAAGATCTTGGTCATTGTCTCCGTGAGGCCCAACACTTGAAAGGAACTCAGCCACCTCACCTCCATAAGGCCCATCACTTGAAAAGAACTCAGCCACTTTGCATCCGTCAGGCTCAATGCTTGAGAGGAACTCAACCACTTTGCCTCCCATAACAGTTTGATTCAGGTTCTGGACTACTTTTGAAATGAAAATTTAAATTTCCACCAGCCTGAGGAGAAGCCCTGTTAAGGGCTTCGAAACTTGAAATAGCCTAGAATCTGAATCAAACTGTTTTGAACAATACATGCAACTGCAAATAAATGTGTTGAGCGCCCTTTCCTTCATTTGTAGACTCACTCATCTCTCTCTCTCT
>NC_068992.1:28688192-28691585 GCF_001194135.2 Octopus bimaculoides | reverse complement strand
TATATATATATATATTTATACATACACACACACATACATATATATATATTCTTTTATTTGTTTCAGTCACACATGTGTGTTTGTGTTTGTCCTTCTATTTTAAATGAGTGTCACTGTTATACAAGAGATGTTCGTTCCCAACATTATGTGAAAAACGTCTCAGTCGCTTGGGAAATATTACCTTGGTTGGAAAGAGGTGAGGGTTATTGACAGGAAGGGTATCCAACTGTACAAAATCTGCCTCATTGAATTCCATTTGCCCTATACAAGCAATGAAAATTGGACAACAAATGAGAATGGTATAGTGTGCGTGTTTGTGTGTGTGTGTGTGTGTGTGTGTGTGTGTGTGTGTATGCATGCATGTGTACACACATCCACACACATAAGTATACCTCATCTGACAAACTATATGCTTATACATATATTTTATTTAGTCAGTGGTTGAGGGGCAGAGCCCATGAACTTTTTGTGTTCCTTCTCAGAATAGTTTTATCGATGTCATGGAAATTAATTTTATATCTGTTTGCATCAATGTCTACAAGACAAAAAGAAGAAAAAAACTGGATGTGGAAGGAAAGAGGAAGACGCACTACTGTAATATTTAAGATGAGGAGAAAGGGAAAGGAGACAAGTGTATTAGAGAATCGTTAGATTCAGAAATGTAGATGCCTTATAGAAGTAGAAAAGGGAAGCAAAGAAAAGAAACTGTTTGAGGGTGGATGTACCTTATTTTTGGTTGGTTATGGGCCAAATGTTTATGTGGGAAGCAGCAACATTATTTCAGATATATAAACTGTACTCTGATGTGATGACATGAATCACATTTGAGCCTTGTAGAGAAACAACACCTGATCTTGTAAGTTAAGAATCAGAACCTGATCAGAATTATTGCTGACCCCTAAGAGGGATTCTAATCTTCAGAATGAAGTATTAACAATGTTATATTTCTGAAGCATCTGTACTGTACTTTATGTCCTAAAATAGAAAATACTGTACTCTACTGTGCAGGGTTATGCAGAACATCTCCCATCCTGGGTAGCTGCAATATTTGTATTTAGTGTACACAATGCTTCTTTAAGCTCGTTTCCTTTCGGTCATATTCTTTTGATATTCATAATCAAGGTTGCTATATTCCTTCTTTTTCTTTTTATATTGATCACTGATTGTCTTGCCAGTGAGGTTAGTATATGCCTCGCTAAAGTGACCGTCCGCCTATCCCAGTTTGTATTTTCTGTTTAAAATTTCCAGCCAGCTGATAACTGTAGTTATCTCCCTTGCTTCATTTTAGATTTTGCAATTCTCTTAAACGGAATTTTTATCTACTGTTTGCTTAGAAAACCGTAGTAGTTTATCAACTCATTATATTACATATGTGAGACCCTAACCTAATTATAAATTCTGCTTTTTCTAGTTTTAAAACCAGCATTCAAATCACGCTAAGTGGCTCCCAACACATTTCTGCAGTTTGCGTCTGAATTTCTTTTCTTTGCTGTTCCCTACCTCTTTGTTCCTTTCGGTCTGATGCATTCTTTACCGGAATGAAACGATTTGGCACAGCTGACAAGATATTCAGCTTCTTTTCGAGACCGTACGTTTGAGTACTGAAAGCAAATATACGCATGTACACACACGCAGAAATCTACACATACAGACAGAGTGAGGGAGAGAAAGAGACATTACACATACATACAAGCATAACTAGATCCTCACAGAGAGAAAGAGAGAAGGAGAGAGAGGGGGGAGGAAGGAAGGAAGGAAGAAAGAGAAATGGAGTCTTTAGCAACTGATCTATCCTGTGTAAACTTAAGTTGTTAGCTGGTCCAGTATTGTCGGTAGGAGTTTATCCAATGTTTTTTTTCTGATGGATTTAGTAGAAGTCGGTTTTAAATTTATGATTTCTTTGGGAGGTGGTTGAAACAATTGAGAACTTCTGAATATCAGACTGGTCCAGTAAATTATTTTTGCTCATGATTTCAAAAGTAGTATCTTTTTTCTTTTCTTTTTTTAAAATCTTTTCACTTGTTTCAGTTATTTTGATGGTGGTCATGCTGGGGCACTGCTTTGAAGAACTTTAGTCATGCGAATCGACCTCCAGTACTTATTTTATTCATTTTTATTTAGAGCCTGGTCTTTTTTTCCCCCGAACCTCCAAGTTACAGGGACATAAACACACCAACACTCGTGGTCAAGCAGTGGGGCGGTGATGGACAAACACACACACGTGCGTGAACGCGCGCGCGCGCGCACACACACACACACACACGACACTTGCCGAAGGTACCACGGAGTAGGACTAAACCTAAAACCATTTGGTTAGGAAGCAACCTTCTGACCACACAGCCATGCTTTCGCCAATATATTTGGAAACTGACAGTATCTAACAGTTTGTGCTTTAGAATTCTCTCTAATGCCGAAGTTTGGAACATGCCCCTTTGGGATCTTCCATACATCTATGATATTATATATATCTCTCACTTCAGCGTTCAAGAGAGTAGAGACACAAAGCTTTCAGTCCAATATTCCCTTCTCAGTTAACATCTTACAACACAGTGTGTCGCACAATTCTTGTCCCTGGGTAGCAACAGTTATTTCCTATTTGCTTACCTCTAGAAAGTGTGAAAAACAGCTATTTCCTTCAAACTTTGCTTTCGTTACATTTATTCAAACCCCAAAGTATCCCTATCATCACATGGCTCTTTTCATGATCAGACATGCACATATTGCTAGCCACTAAGGGACGTATTCAAGTGGTTAAGGTCAAGCAACTGACAAGCAAATCTGTGGTATTGAGTAGAATATTTGTTATAATGATATTTCTGCTTCAGCAGCTCAGTGCTGAATATGTCAGAAATGTGATGGAATATAGGTCAGTTTAAAATATTGATATTCAGGTCACAAAAGCAATGTTTGAAGGGAATAGTAGTCATTTCTTTTGATTTCTCGATAGAAGCAAATAGAAAATAGCACTTACTGGCCAAAGACAATAAATAAATAAATAAATGCAAATTCTGATACACACTGTAATCGTTTAGTCAGTCTATTTTTGATCACTATTTGTTACATTTTAGTTGTTATCTTTCAACCAAACAAGATATGTATTTGTAAGTGACCCAGTTATTCTACTGATCTGATCAAAACCCTGCATTCTATTTCATATTGCTGTTTTTATGAATTGTATGAATGTGATACATAGACTTACACAAAGACATAAAGAGGAAATCGTCAAAGATGTTTCCACAAAACTCTTGATGTTTTCTTCAAGGACTACCAGACCAAGATGTTAGTCTTAGAACAACTTCAAGTGTTGGTTGGGAAGAAAAACAGATTCATAGAAGCCAGCACGGAAATCATAATAAACTCTCTCTGTATGTTTTTTTTTTTTCATATTAAATT
>NC_068992.1:28686997-28687786 GCF_001194135.2 Octopus bimaculoides | reverse complement strand
CATTTACAGACAAACGCTTTTTTGATATCTCTTTCGAATGTATGTGATACATCATTGTTCATCAGTCTGAGGAGAATTTTAAATTCTTGCCTCTCAAAAAGTTTCTTCTTGTAGCCTATGGTATTTATCTTCCTTGCATCCTGAAACCTGCCATTGGTTGTCTCCCATGACCGCACGCAGCGACCATTACTGTTACACATACGCTCGCTGCAAAATTCGAAAGTTTCGGTCAACGTTTTAACAAAAGGGCCCAGGGTTGTGGTTAGATAGTTTTTCATAAGGTGACAATGTCTTCGGTTTCTAAAATCTAATGAACTGTCCCAAAGAACAACACCGGCGCTGCCTACTGTAGCTGGTAGTAGTAAGGAAAGCATTAGTTCATTCTGGAATAAAAGAAAAATATAGTATATACAAAAGCAAACAAACAAGAATATAATAATATAATAAAGAACTTATTGTATACAGTGCACAGGTTCACTACGACTCTTCAGAAAAAAAGGACCAAAAACTGCGTGAACAGTACATAGAATATGCACAGGAAGTGAGCAGTGAATACGTCGGCAGAAAAAAAAATGGAGGAGGTGAGGGGAACTTCTGGTGTACTGTTGGCGAATTTCAGGAGGCATGAAAGTTTTGAAGGATGTAGTGTCTCGACAGCTAACAACTGATGCAGGTAGTTTATTCCATGCTTCAGTAATTCTGAGCGTGCAAAAATATAAAAAGGAAGACAGAAATAAGAGGATAATGAAAACAGAAAGAAAAAAGATAGATGCAAAAATGAAAGAAGTT
>NC_068992.1:28683220-28686581 GCF_001194135.2 Octopus bimaculoides | reverse complement strand
ACACACACACACACACACACACACACACACACACACACACACACACACACACACACACACAGGGTGTCCCGAAATTAAAGCAACCGAAGTTTTGGCCTTTAATAACTATCAATGAATGTGATAAGATAGGAAAATTATACATCATTATAAAAGTTTAGTGTGTGTTCTTTTTGCTTCGGACTAAATAAATTCAGATTTATAAATTAGATAATGGCTATAGGCCAAAATACAATGAAAGGAGGCGAAAGTAATACAGCTATAGCATAAAAGCTTAAAATCAACCGAACAACAGTCTGAAAAATTGTCAAGAAATTTGAAGAGACTGGTCGACCTGGACGTGGCCGAAAAAGAAATGTGCGGATCTCTCAGCTTATCAAAAGTACCAAAGAAAAGATACGGCAAAATCCTCGCCGTTCTGTCAGAAAACTGGCTGCCACAGCAAAAATAAACTGAACATCGATGTATCGAGTGCTGAAGAAGAATCTCAGGCCCCACCATTACAAGATTATCCGTCGTCATGAACTCAAGCAAGTTTATAAGGTCATGAGACTGGAGAGAAGTTGTCTTATCCTGCGTCAGATTGCTGAAGGTACGCTGCCCAACCTTGTGTTCACTGATGAAAAGAAATTTGACATCGAACAGACAGTAAATGGTGGGGCCTGAGATTCTTCTTCAGCACTCGATACATCGATGTTCAGAATGATGAACAATGATGTATCACATACATTCGAAAGAGATATCAAAAAGTGCACCTGGTTCCGTCGAAGGGTAAATCGACTGGTAAATCAACGTTAAAGTCCACAGTCAGTTATGGTTTGGGCGGCTGTGAGAGCCACTGCAAGGTCTCACCTAGTTTTTGTGGCCTCGAGTGTTAAAATTAACACCCAGTGATACATTAGCGAAATTCTGGAAGCTGAACTGATTCAATGGGCGAACGATTCAATGATTCAATGGGCGAACGATTCAATGATTCAATGGGCGAACAATTCAATGATTCAATGGGCGAACGAGCACTTGAAGCCTCCAACAAGACTCGGCACCATTCCACATCTCTAAACAGACACAACACTTGATTCAGAAAAAAACATTTTGCCGTTCATAGGCAAGGATGTATGACCCTGAAGAAGCCCCGATCTCAACCCGTTGGAATTTTCTGTTTGGTCCATTTTGGAGACGAGGGTCTCGAGCACTCCTCATGATTCACTCGACGCTCTGAAGGCAAAACTACGGCGGGAGTGGGCTTCGATACCGCAAGAACAGCTGCGTGCAGCGTATGAAGCATTCGCACCTAACTTGGTGGTCATATCGAATAAATGTGGTAGTGTCATAATTGCGTTTCCTTTACCATTGCATTGCAACGCACGGACCCGAAATATAACAATATTTTGCTTTGACGAAAATAAAATAAGTTTGTTGCCATAATTCTGGGACACCCTGTGTGTGTGTGTGTGTATATATATATATATATATATATATATATGACGGGCTTCTTTCAGTTTCCGTCTACCAAAACTACACACAAGGCCAGCCTTGGTCAGCCCGAGGCTATAGTAGAAGACACTTGCCCAAGGCGCCACGCAATGAGACTGAACCCCAAACCATGTCGTTAGGAAACACGTTTCTTATCACACAGCCACGCCGGCGCATACAACCACGTCTTTCTTGTTTCACATTTTGCATATTTCTATGATCCACCTTCATAACTATGGCGTTGAATGATTAAATAACCAAATAACAAAATAGGTAAATAAGTAAATTGAGGGAAAAAAAACAATGCTCTGTGAAATTGTTTCCATTTGTATTTCGAAATAATGGTAACTGCTCGCATCTTCAGTTGTAAACTAAATGAATGAATGAATAAAAGCTTGCTAACTTCTCTGTTGGATGGGAGGTAACTCGTGGATTATTACTTTATTGCTAACTTTACTATTAAGATATATGCATACATACATGCAAGTATGTATGTCAATATTCAGTTTTATTTCAAGAATTCTTGCCAATAGAGAAAGAGTCGGTCTGTAACCTAGATCCAAGGCTCCTTCACTGGGAATTCAACATCAACAGGGTATTTTGTGTGTGTATGTAAGTATGTATGTTTGTATGAGTGTTATCAAGCTTTGTCACGGCTGAGTGCTACTTATAGATAACACTCATGGATAAGCAATTCTTGAGCTTATTTATCCTTACATATGTATGTGTGTAAATATGTATGTATGTATGTAGGTATGTATGTATGTATGTGCGTGTATGTATGTGTGTATGTGCGTGTATGTATTTGTGTATGTGCGTATATGTATGTATGTAAATTGCTGTGACCAGGTCACAATTGGTGCAATGAAAAAATAAAATGGTGAAGTGAAGTTGACAGCTTTTTCGTGTGCTTTCGAATGGTTAATATGTCTGACACGTTCGAATTGTAAATAAATAAATAAAAGTAAATTTGCAAGGGAGATAACTTATGTTATTTTTTTCGATTAAATGAAAGTAAGTGATACAACGAGGGAGTAACTCAGCTTGTTAGAAGTATCAGATACCTGTCCCTTTTTCTATAGCTAATGTAGTCTTGGATAATTTCATCCACCCCCTCTACTCGACCCCACAAAGGATGGACTAGATGGAACTCTTTTAGTCTGTTCAGCACTAATAGAACTGGCCTATGATTAAGAAGTCCCAAGTTTGGTTATCTCGACATTTTAGTATATCGAAGACTGACCTAGCTAATGTGTCCATCTATTTTTCACATGTTAGAGTGCGATTCGAAGTAGGTTTAACAATCATTTCACCATATCGAGGTGTCGTTATTTACTCGCCATGAGCTTTTATTTTGTGGTAAACAGAATGTAAGAAGTATACAAGTAAATCATACTCACCTGTCGTTGCCGATTCTGGTTTTGTTCAGGTGTTTTCTGTAGATTCTGGGGAAACCATAAAATCCCCATCTTGCTTCATTTCGTAATTTTTCACCCAAATTTAAAGTAGATTCCATCATTTCTCTAAAACGAAACCAAATGGATAATTTTTACTACTACTACTACTACTACTACTACTACTACTACTACTACTACTACTACTACTACTACTAATGAAGCCATAACTGAAGACAGCCGCAGAAAGAAGAAAGGCCTCAGTATGGCCTGGGTGGACTACCAAAAGGCTTTCGACAGTGTTCCCCACACGTGGATTCTGGAAACACTAGCCATAAACAAGGTGGCACCGATTATTATTAAATACATAGGGCACTCAATGAACAAATGGCAGACAGTGCTACAGCTCCAAACAAAAGAGGGACTTGTGAAAACGAAAGCCATCCCCATTAGAAGAGGAATATTCCAGGGAGACACGCTCTCTCCACTCCTGTTCT
>NC_068992.1:28675877-28681460 GCF_001194135.2 Octopus bimaculoides | reverse complement strand
AAATAAAACTACTGAACAATAATAATAATAATAATAATAATAATGATAATAATGATAATAATAATAATAATAATAATAATAATAATAATAATAATAATAATAATAATAATAATAATAATTGCCCTGATGCAGTATCAGGCAGTGGCTTTCATGGCTTCTTATCTTAACTGATTGGAAGTGTTATCATGTATATTGTTTTGTCTTGGTATAAAACATGGGCTACAGCAAATATTTTGCTCAGTACCACAGATATGCTTGTCAGTTGTTTGACCATAACCAGTTGAGCATGTCTTTTTAGTGGCTGACGATACGTACATCTCTGACCACGAGCAGAAGTATATGGGGGAGCATCATAGCCATATGCTGAGAGGAATTCTTTGGGGTTTGGATAATTCACCTTTGGAAACAAGGATGTTTTCCTCAACATCCCTTAAACAACCCTTATTCAGAGACCTTTTGAGCGGGATGGGCTACTCAACCTGAAGAAAATTCTAACTGAGCCCCACCTGCAAGGTCATGCGCTGTTTATCTTGATATGAGATCACCATGTCGCGCACACATGGTTGTGATGCATGTGCCTGGTGTACCCTTATTAGACAGGTAGTCATGATGGGTATATTAGGCTTTGAATATTTCTACCCCAGTGTCACTTTGATTGCATGCACTGCTCTCTCACATAATAATAATAATAATAATAATAATAATAATAATAATAATAATAATAATAATAATATCCTCCTCCTCATGAGCTGATTAATGATACATCTAGTGATGGTGCCACAATAAAAATACTTGTGATTGCGCAACCTGATTATCGCTACCTCATATGAGTGACAATGAAAAAACAAAATGTTGTGAATAACGGTGGTAATGAAACTGAATCCAATGATAGTGACAGTGTTACGCCCGGCAGGCTCAGAGATTCTGGTCCGGCTCCAGCCTGTCGATATCCAGAAAGGGACCACCACACACGGCGTAGATGGAGCGAGCAAATTAATGCTGTGGTCATGGAGTGTTACTACCTGAGCAGCCCGGTAGATGAAAATGGTGCTCAATTAGGGGTTACCGACAACGTATGTATGATCACTGGAGAGAAAAGGGATTGTTTCAACTCACGGAACAGAGACTATGTGATCAAGCTAGAGTAATAAGGAAACATTGTTGGTTCTCAGAAGTAGAGCTCGAAGCTATCAAAACACGAATCATGGAAAATAGCAGCAGAGATAACAAAGAAAATACAGTTCTTACTAATAAGAGTAATCCCATAGCACAGGAAAGGAGCATTGGTAGTTTACTTAATGAAATGAATATAGATGATCTAAAAGAAGACAATAAAACTAATGGCGACATGACAGATGGACAAAAGGCAATCTACGACAGAATAAAGGCAAGACTACAGGAGAACGATAGCGACATTATTTGCAACCTTAAAAAGCTTGATCGATTGAAATTGAACCAAGAAACGAAAAATGTCAATAAAATTCTGAAATGCATTAGAACAAACAACATCACAGAAACAAATAAATTGATCAAAGCAGCAAATATTGTTGTAGCAGAAAACGTGGGTGTTGATGTCAAGAAAAAGAAACATAATGGGAGTAACAAAAGAAAAGATCCATGGTGGAAAAGAAGAATCCAGGCAGGGTTAGACATGCCCTCGAAGGAAATCTCTGTGCTGGACCGAAAAGAAAAAGGGGAGCTTAAAAGCGAACAAAAATACAGGGCGCTGAAAAGGAAGTATAACATTGAAAGAAAGGGCCTGAAAGTAGTAGTGGAGGAACTGAAACAGTGCCTCGTTGCAAAGAAAGCAAAGATGGTAAGATATGACCAAAGAATGAAGGGTTACCACAAGAATAGGTTATTCAGAGTAGATCAGAAAAGATTCTATAAATGGAGAGTGTACAGATGAAAAGTTGATACCAGATAACATCGAAAGTCAAAGATTTTGGAGTGACATCTGGAGCAAAGACAAGGAGCACAAGAAGGACGCTGAATGGTTGCAAGAACTGAAACAAACAGTAGTCTGTCCAAAACAGGCAGAACTAGTCATTTCGGTTAGGGAAGTGAAGGAAATCAGCAAACAAATGAACAACTGGAAGGCCCTGGGACCAGATGGAGTTCAAGGCTACTAGATCAAAATATTTGGTGATGCGCGAATAGCTGCGCAACTCAAACACCTTGTTAAATGCCGACCAAATAACACCCGAGTGGTTGACATTGGGTAGGACAGAGCTGTGCCTGAAAAACATTGAAAAAGGCAATATGGTAGACAATTACAGGTCGATATCCTGTTTGCCACTTATGTGGAAGTTATTAACTGGAATACTCGCAGAGTCAATGAACGAACATCTGGAAAAAAATGGATTCCTGCCACATGAGCAGAAGGGTTGCAAACGTAAGTGCACAGGTACCAGGGATCAACTCCTGATAGACAAAACTGTACTTAGAGACTGCAAGAGGAGAAAAAGTAACTTAGCCATGTCATGGATCGACTATCGTAAGGCGTACGATATGATCCCACATTCTTGGATTATGGAGTGTATGAACCTATTTGATATTGCATTGAATGTTAAGCGATTGCTTGGAAAAAGTATGGCGAATTGAAGGACGGACCTGACAGCATACGGAAGAAGTTTAGGGACAGTAGAAATTAGGATGGGCATCTTCCAAGGGGACTGCCTGTCCCCACTGATCTCTTTAGTGTGCATGAGACCACTAACACTGATTCTGAGGAAAGCAAAAGCTGGGTATGTATTCAAAAGTCGCCAGCAAAAAGTCAACCATTTGTTATTCATGGATGACCTCAAACTTTATGGTAAAGATCAAGCCCAAGTCAGTTCCCTCGTTGATACGGTGTATACCTTCAGTGCTGATATCAGAGTGGAGTTCGGACTGAGAAAGAGTGGTGTTAATCTTGAAGAGAGGTAAAATCAAATGTATGGATGGGCTAACGATACCGTCGGGGGAGGTTATAAAACAGATTGAAGAGACGGGCTATAAGTACTTGGGGATTTTGGAAATGGATAAATTGATGGAGAAAGAAATGACAGAAAACTCTAAGGTGGAGTACTTGCGCAGACTGAGATTGATCCTTAAGTCGAAATTAAACGGACGGAATAAAACTGAAGCTATCAACACCTGGGCGGTTTCACTCCTTAAATATGGAGCAGAGGTAATCGCATGGACAATAGACGAACTAAACACCTTAGGCAGAAAGACAAGGAAGTTGCTCACTAGATATGGGATACTGAATAATGATAATAATAATAATTTCTTTATTAACCACAAAGGTTGATAAAAAGGATTGAGGTGCAGGCCAGGGTTATATAGAAAACGTGGAAACGAAGGAAACAACAACAAAAACATCGACAACAAACGTATGTAAAAAATTTTGATTTCTGGAATAACGCCTCCACCCTAAAATGACAGACTATGAGATAAGTACTCCTCGTACTCATCGAAAATGGACACGAGTGCGTGCGGGTGCTCCAGAGAGCCTTGTTTCATCGATACCTAATGATTTTGAAGTCAGTACGATACTCTATCTCCAATCCGACCCCAAGCCATATATATTTATATAACCCACTCTAAGCGTAGCCATGTCCGTCGGGAAAGAAAAATGGAGGAAAGGTCACTCACCTTGACCTTAGAGAAAGACTGGTGATCCCTAAGGCAAGACTAACACCTAAGACGTAGGAAAACACTCCTAAATTGAAGATGTTCTCACTCAGCGAGAATAAGACCCAGGCAAACCAAATATGGCATACACCAAGAACAATGTTAGTTCTATCAAAAGACATAATATTCAAATTTCCATATTGTCTATTTATGACCTAATTATAAATTCAAAATGACCTTAATTTAGGCAAATTTTTCTACCAAACTATCAAAGATAATATTCTCTAACTTAGGATGCCAGTATATTTGGGTGCAGACTAGACGCTGAATCAAATACGTTGATGAAGTTGGCCTCGATTTCGTTGTGGAGTCGCTCATAGCCATATGCAGCAGTTCAAGCGTTTTTGATTCCTGGGTAGTAGAATTCAAGTGTCTCTAAAACATAAACAAATAAAGTGCACCTAATCACATTACAACAGCATCTAGGCAAATATTAAAGTAATACACATGCTACATTTCAGCCTATTACATCAATTACTCTCGGAGATATCGTGACCTAAAATTGCTACTCATAACCGGAAATGTCATTCTGAGAAAAACGCAACGAAAAACGCTGGAAATGGTTGATTTTACAATAGTGCCCAACCACACAAGGATAATATCCACATTTTAGTAAAATATTTGCCGTTTTGCAGTCTAATAACCCTCAGAGGCACATCCATTGTTATTTTTCTGAGATTTTGCTATCTGAAGTCTGAGGTATTAGTCTTTCCTTAAAGGAAGACTGTTCGAGGAAGAAATAATAAAAGACGTTTCTTAGAGTTTTCCTCTCTTCTTTCTTCCTTTTTTTTTGTCCTAAAAATCCCAATGTCTGAGGAATACTTTTTATTGGTCGATATATTATTTTGAGTCATTTTGAATAAATAATCTGTCCTGAGGAGTTATTGACAGAAATTCATACAAGTCTCACCTTTTGTATGAATGTTTTTTTCATCTTTTTTTTTTATTTAAGAAAATCTTTTTCAATGGCTTCCTGCTTCAAATTGTTGCTGCTTTTTTGAACAATAATAAAATCAATGAGGAAGGATTTGGCTTGTATATTTGACTGTATGTTTAGTTTTTGAGGTTGTTATTGTTGTTGATCTTGCGTTTATGCTTTCGTTTGTAGTGGTGGTTTTTTTTTCATGGATATTGATTATGTTGTTGTTATTGTGAGCTTGCTGTCTCGCATTTATGTCGATGGTACTGGGGTGGCTTAAAGACAAATTTTCTTTTTCTTGCTTTTAGCGATTTTTTCGAGATGTTTTTAGTTTTTTTCTCCCACAAGGTCATTCGTAACAGTTTCGGTTTGCTGTCGTTTTGCCCAATGAGCTCCCTAAATTCTTCAGTCTTGTTTCGAGAAGATGTAAATGTGTAAGAGTGAGCGTGAGTGTGTCTCTCTCTAGGAGAGAACTTGCAGATTAGCGACAGCCCTACGGCCAGTAATACTAGAGGTGGTGAAATTGCCATTTCATGGGTTGTGTTGCTGTTATTTGCTGTTATCATTTTGCGGAGTTGCTCTGCACTGCCTTTTCTACTATTGCAATTGATGTTGCTATTGTTACGCTGCTGTCGCTGCTGTTATTGCTGGTGCTGCTGCCGCTACTACTTTTCTAGTTGCTAATATTGTTTCTATTGTTCTTGCTGCTGTTGTTAGCGTAGTTGTTGTGGTGTATGCGTGCGAGTAGAGGTAATCGGCTTACCTCGGTTTCCTTCCTTTGTTCGAGTCTGTCCTGCGGTATCCGATCCTCGAGGCAGGCCCGACCCGAAGAACACTAGAAATGGCAGCTGCTTCTCCCAACACCTAGACGATCGCTTGGCACGTCCTCTCCTCACAACAACCCCGTTCGAAAAGGGCACGAAATCCCGATCGAGGCTCCCTCTGCCCTTCTTCCTCTTCCGGTCAGCTCGCCGTTCCGGTCAGTT
>NC_068992.1:28669186-28675792 GCF_001194135.2 Octopus bimaculoides | reverse complement strand
AGTTGTTTCTGAGGCTGTGCTATTGACCGGGAGCCTTTGTTGCTGTGGGCAGACAGCCTTCAAATGGTTGATGCTATTATATGCGTGACGTCCAGGTCTTCTACCTTCCACCTTCCACCGTGACCCGCAATGTTCCTTTTTCAACAAAACTCTCACAAAAAAAAAAAAAATGAAATTACAAAACGGACATTTAGTTCAGCATATGCAGTCACCACAATTCTTATTTTTATTGATCCCTATCATTGCAATATCGGTTTTCTCGAGATTTCTTGAGTTGAATAACATACAATATCATTTTGATGATTTCTCTGAAATCCCACCTGAAATCCGGATTTCTAATTTGTTAACACTATTCTCTACATATTTTACCTGGCTATGCTTCTAACATAAAGTATCATCTATTATATAACACCAGTTTATCATTCACTATTTCTTTGCTGATCGATTAGCCAAGAAATAATTGCCAAATTTCCCCCAAATTACACCCTGCTTTTTAATAAGGAAAAATTGCATTTGGTAATGCAGTTCTAGATGTCTGGAAAAAAAAAAGACGGGGCGACCATTGTTGGGACGTTTTTGATCATAGATTTTACACATCAGTGCTGATTTAGGCTAAACTAACAACAACCAACCATTTACATTACGCAACCAAGTCTCTCCTGTATAATTCTATCAATACTTTTGACAGACATTCACTCATCTAACAGTGTCACTTTTCTAATATTTCATTCTCATATTCTATCTTCTGTGTGGTGAGAGCATCTTTTTATAGCCAATCTGGTAGAAGGATTTCAGGAAACTGCCAACTCGTTGACGACAAAGAAATCGTCTCTCAGTACGGAATGCAAATTATGTAATAAGTATGGTACATTATATCAGACGGGCGGCTGAAATACTATTACTTTCAATTCCTTTTATCACACTTTTCTACTCAGACTAGATTTGACGCCCTCCACTTATCATATGAACTAGTTAACTGCGGGTGAGTATGAAATCTTTATTTCAATTTTGCTGATATAGTTAGTATCAAAAGTGCATTCTGTGGTAGTCACTCGTCCAGATGCCCCACTTACCTATTATCGTCCCACTTACAGCATAATCCTGAGTTTCTCCTTCTTACTTTAAATGTTTTATCGTCACTCCAAGACTGAGCTCCAGCTGTAACCAACTCACTTAATACACAATAGTCTCCATTATATTCACCGACCTAACTTCAGTATCAATGTCTGATGAAGATTGAATATCATTATCTGGTGTCTGGCCTGATCCTAGGTTTCGATCATGTGTTTTAGAGTTGGATCACATCATTTTGCATCAACTTCTGCTTTGGTGGTCAGACTAAATCAACATGTATCGAAACTGTTTAGTTTTAAGTTCCTAGATCCTCTCACTGCTTCTCCTGATGTATTAGTTCTTGGGTCCTTGTTACCAAAGTTATTTGTGTTGGAGGTCATTCCATTCGAACTGGACTACATGAATATAATATCTACATAGATGGAAGACGTCGCTAGCTTGGTGTCAGATGTGTCGGAAATAAGTATGATTTGTACCAAATGGGAATAATATCAGGTAGTTAAAGGAAGACAGATTAACTGGAACATACCGTGAGGCTTGAAGTACGGTCAATATCTCCCAGCATTTACTCTTCGGTGAAAATCCAGTGAAAATCCTTGATAGCTCGGTCCAGATCTCTAGAACTTCCAAGCGATAAAAGTACGGTCGTTTGATCAAAAGTTCTTTTTTGATTGTCAATCTTTTGAGATACACTTCATCATCTATGGAGTATACACTCTAACTTACTTAACTTACATAAACATCCAGTTTACTTGAACGTAGTTGACTCTCCTGTTGTAAACGACAGAGGAGGATTCTGGAATTTCTTTCAGAAGAACCCACACTGATGATTTGTTTCTAGTGATCAAATGTTTGTGATCTACATTGGCTTATTCCATCCATCAAATCGACATTACCTGCATGATGTGCTACGTGTTATATGTCAACGTAATCGTAGAGCAATGTGAAATGAAGTATTTTGCTCAAGAGCACAACGCACTGCATGGTCCGGGAATCGAAACCACGATCTAAAGATCGTGAGCGCAACATCCAATGACTAGGCTTCACACCTTCATATAATATTGTACTGTTTAAGTAATACTTACTTAAACATAATACTTCGCTAAACACAGCACTAAGTTTATCCCGCTTTCTTCAAGTGTTTTATCCACATTCAGAAATCGAATACCATTCTAATCGATTCGCATAGAGTTATGTAATCTCTCTATATCTCACTATATTCAACTGTGATCAAACCCCTGCACCAAAGGCTTAAGAGCTAACAAGCAGAAAAGTGGTGAGACAGGCACCTTTGGCGAACCGAACTCATAATGATACCATAATCATTTGGTTTGGTCACTCAACAGAAGCTGCCATACAATGAACAGACCCACCTTCTGAACATAGGATCAAAACTGACTCCAACATTGTTAGTCATTTTTTTTTATATATGACGATGTAATCCGTTATTACTTTCTTGATCTATTACCTCAGTATTGTTCATTAATTTTGTATAAACGTCTAGCTTTAAAAGCTGGTAAGTTTATTTATCTGAAAGAAAACAGATTGAAAATATGAATTTATACTACCTGGCAGCTCTCTCAAATTCAATTTTGGCTTCTCGGATTATTTGAGTTCTATTCCACGTTGGATGTTGTCTCTTTACCAATTTTCTAGAAGAAGATTGGTAAATTCTCTTACTACCAAAGTTCCTATTAAATAAAGGGCGCCAATTTTCCCAGTCAATAACTGCTGGGCCGGTGAAGTTCATTGCAGATATCGTAGCTTCCACATCCTGTTTTCCTTGTTTTAAATGTTTTTTCAAATTAGTTCTCTAAAGAGAATAAAGAATGTATTAAGAAACATTACCGAGAAAACTGAAGTATTATCTAAAACTAATGGTTAAATACAATTAGTAGAAATAGATATTAATACAAATGTTAATAATACATTAATGATAATGCTTGCTCTCTTTCATTCTCATTTCTTTTTCTCATACAGCTTTCATTTACTTGACTGTAAATCGAATCAATGAGTGAGCCTCTGTATGAACACTCGATATCCTAGAAATAGCAGCCAAATTTTCTCCCATTCACATCCTGCCAATTTAAAAAAGAAAGGACACAGCTTTTTCTTTCGTCTGCAGAGATGAAATGTCTTTATCTTCAAAGTAAGCGTTGTTTATTGCGCAACAGAAGTAAGCACTGTTTTGGTCAACTCCATCATAATCTAAAAGAAATGTTATGACTTAAACAGAAGGTGAGATCTGTAACAATTCTCATTCAGTGTACGCAGCTGAATACCTCAAACGTGATTTGGTTTATGTTGATTGGACAACAGAAAAATTAAACAAAATATTTAATGAACATAGGTATGATGTCATTCTACATCGACAGAACTCACTGCGCCTTTTTTTCTACAAACACCTTAAGACGAACACCTTAAAAGTACTCATTCTCAAAATAATTTTCTGATTCCATTGAACTTTTAGTCCTCAAAACACATGCAGGAAAATATATTTGTAAGTTGTTAGCATCCCGTTACTGGAAGAAGGGTAAACAAACTACTAGGATAGTTCCATTAGAATTTATGCATAACGTTTTAACTAAGAGTTCTTTTCCGCCTTTTTCTCGTCCTTACTATTTACGTAAAAGCAAAACTTATAAATCGATTTTTGCTTTATGCGTATTTTTTTATATGCATTTCGTTACTTTTGTCTTATTTTGAAGGTGAGGAAGACAGATTGATGCTGGTCCTGAGCTTTTGGAGAACCTAACGCAGTTCATAAACTTGTTCTTGTCCGACAGTGTTCTTCCCTACATTTGATCTCACCAAGCCCAATGATGACCTTCGCCCTATAGCAGTTGGTCGTACTCTGTGACGGCTCGCAACAAAAGTGCGTCTGTCCTTGGTTTCTAACTGCATGTCCGCCGAATTTCCCCTATCCAGCAAGGGATGGATACAAAGCTAGGTTGTGAAGCTGCTACTCACGCCATTAGAGCTTTCACCAACTTGCCTTCTGAGTACCCAAAGGTCAACCTCAAACTAGACCTCAGGAATACCTTCAATTCCATCAGTCGGGAGGTAACCCTCTGTGCAGTAAAGGAGAATGCCTCGCAGCTCTATCACTTTGCTTGGATAACTTAAAGCCCTTCTGCCTCTCCTTGTGGAGAATGAAAAAGAAAGAACACTAATCGACATAGCATTTTCCGGTGACAAAAGGATCAAAATGAAAGAAGAAGAAAAAGCAAACAATTATGGCGATTTGAAGTGGGAAATACGAAAGTTGTGGTCAATGAGGAGAATAGACTTGATACCAATAGTTAGTGGCACACTTGGAAGTATCAACACTCAACTACCATCGTGGCTCAAAAAGATTGGTGCAAGTGTGAAGGTAGAACACCTACAAAAATCAGCATTGCTTGGAACTGCAGGAATTCTTTGAAGCAATAACACGCACTGTCGTAGAATGTCCCAATTGACACAGGAAGAATATAAAAAATGGAGGCATGACCAAGTTGTGAAAGTTTTGCATTAAAAGCTTTGTCAGAAGTAGGGATTTGAAACTAGGAATACATGGTAAGACCATCGAGTTGAAAGAGTATTGGAGTAGGAGAAATGTAAAATCTTATGGAAATTTTCATATTCAAACGCATAAGAAGATGGAAAATAATAACCCACACATCACAATAACAGACAAAGAAAAGCGAAGTTGCTTACTAATTGATCCTTCATGTCCATCTGATTCCAGTGTCGTAAAGAAAGAATTCATTGTACTTGTAATAATTGATGCATTAGGAACTATGAGTAAAGATTTTTTTAAATGGTTGAAAGACATTGGAATAGAATGTCCTGTAGAGTTTCTACAGAAAGTTTGCCTCTTAGGAACAGGAAAGATTATCAGGAGGGTTTAAGCACTTGAAAAACTATTGAAAGCTTATGGATACCTAAGGTAGTAATCCGCCACCCATATAGTTTCTATCAGGAATAAGTACAAACCTGAGTCAAATCAATATTATTATTATTGTTCAGTAGTTTTATTTTTATAACGTGCTTTCACTTCACTACCGAGCGCAGCTCTGTGTGCCTTGGGTATGTGCTGTGGTTTGCTGTGATGCTCTTATGGTTACTGTATTGAAAGTGTTTTGCGTAGGATATGTGTAGTGCCCAGTAGTGCAATTTTCTGTATGTTATATATATTTGTAAGTCCTGGTGTTTTTGTTATATATTTGTCTGAATATTTTTTATTATACCTAAGGCACCTACTATGATAGGAATTGTTTCTGTTTTTAGATTCCACATTCGAGTTACCTCTATTTCCAGGTCTTTGTATTTTGAAAGTTTTTCCATTTCTTTTAGGGAAACGTTGTCACCTGCTGGTATTGATACATCTATTAGAAAGCATTTTTTTTTCTTCATGATCTTTGACAACTATATCTGGTCTATTGGCCTTAATTTCTCTATCTGTGTGTATTGGCATATCCCAGAGTATGGTTGCTTTCTCGTTTTCTGTGACCTTTTCTGGCGTGTGTTTATACCATCTTTTTTCTGTTGTTATTCCATAGTGTTGGGATATTATTATTATTATTATTATTATTATTATTATTATTATTATTATTATTATTATTGCGAGCTGACAGAATTATTAACTGAGATAACAGGGCAAATACACTAAAGATACACCCAAACACCAAATGTTGTGTAAAGTTGAATGAAAGATAAAATTCATCACACGAAAAAGCAACACAATCCATCTTACTATGATAGTTCACAAGTATCTAATTTCACTTGCAAAGAATGGGTCAACTTGAGGCTATGAGGCTAATATATAAAACACAAGCTCAAAGTGAGATAGATAATCTCTGTTGCTAAATAATCACTCATTACAAAGTACATTCTGCTTTGATAATGTGAGTAAAACCATAACTAAATAAATAATATTGATTTCAAATTTTGGCACAAGGTCAGCAATTTCGGGGGAGGCTGTAAGTCGATTATATCGGTCCAAGTGCTCGACTGCTATTTATTTGATCGACCCCGAAGGATGAAAGGCAAAGTCGCCTCAGCAGAATTTGAATTCAGAACGTAAAGACGGACGAAATGCTGCTATGCATTTTTCCCGGCGAGCTAACAACATTGCCAGCTCGACTTCTTTACCAAAGAAATCATCCTTTTTTAATAAATCACACAAGGCCTGAAATTTCAGGAGAAGGAACAAGTCGATTACATCGATTCCAGTGTTTCACTGGTACTTAATTTATTGGCCCCGAAAGGAT
The DNA here is from genome assembly GCF_001194135.2 of Octopus bimaculoides. Lineage (NCBI taxonomy): Eukaryota > Metazoa > Mollusca > Cephalopoda > Octopoda > Octopodidae > Octopus > Octopus bimaculoides. The sequence goes on along the minus strand of NC_068992.1, from coordinate 28,669,463 downwards.
AAAAGGCAAAGTCGACCTCGGCGGAACTTGAACTCAGAACGTAAAGACGGACGAAATGCTGCCAAGCGTTTTGCTTGGCGTGCTAACGATTCTGCCAGCTCACCGCTTTTATCGAATAAATAATATTCTTTTCGGATCTCTCTGATTTGGCGGGCGCCACTTGTTTTCTTAACGAAACACTTTCAAACTTGGGACACTGGTAGAATGTGTCATATAAAACATCTTTTACTCTTAGTGTTATTGAGAACAGTTTATATTTTTAAAGTTATTTCATGTT
>NC_068992.1:28664886-28665864 GCF_001194135.2 Octopus bimaculoides | reverse complement strand
ATATATATATATATATATATATACGGGATCCTAAACGAAGATGGGTGGCTGGAGAGGCACTGCTTGAAGGTGTTTCTGGAACATCCGCTGTATTTTCGAATGCTGTTGTTGGCATTGCTGCTTTTGTTGATGTTGTTGACACTACTACCTCCGTTGTTGTCGGTGCTGGTGTTGGCACTGTGAATGCTGGCGTAGCGACATGATCAGTGGCAAAGTTGATGTTGGCGCTGTTGTTGTCATTCGTTGTTGGTGACTCCGTTGGTGCTGCTATAATCATCGTCATTGTTGGAGCTGCTGGTGGTCGTTGTTTTTCTTATCATTATTAGCATTATCATTAGCTGCTATTTTTGCTGCTGTTGCTGCCGGCGCTATTATCAATAATAGCGATGGTGTTGCTGCTATTTCTGCTACAGCCGTAGCTGCTGGAAAAGTTACTTCTGCTATTAGGGTCAGATATCACTTCAGCCTCGTATACGACATCCTTGGTTTCGCATTGACCTCCCGCTGGGCATCTGCTGTTGTCCTTGCATAAGCAACCCTTCTCCGCTCGTGGCCCAGGAGTGTCAACTAAAATACTCTTAATATTGGGGGTGCAGCTAAAAGAGACTCTTAGGCTGTCTCTGTTGAACAGGCGTCCGTACCTATGTGATTGTGTAAAGTGCTTATCTACTAGCGTAAGGAATATCCTACCTACACACGTTTCTTACGTTGAGGGAGAAGGGGGGAAGCCAAACGATATTTCGGTGGCACTTCCTTCTGCGGGTGATAGCTCCCGGCATGTAGATGCGGGGCTTAAACCAGCTAGCAGCTACGGCCTGGTTATAGTAGGGGGCTGTTGCGTCGAAAATTTCTTGTTTAAAGGTGATATTCGAGATCCTCTGGCTGATACCATTCACCAAGTTTCTGAACACGACGGGTGGGTGACAGGTGGCATATACATATATATGTGTATATATATATATATATATATATATATAT
>NC_068992.1:28657598-28663994 GCF_001194135.2 Octopus bimaculoides | reverse complement strand
TATATATATATATATATATATGTATATAATATATGTGTGTGTTTATGTATGTGTGCATGTGTGTAAGTCTATGTATATCGATATGTATATACGTATACATGCATGCGAGGGCGTATGGCCTAGTGGTTAGGGTGTTGCACTCTCGAGATCGTGGTTTCATTTCTTGGACCAGGAGATGCGTTGTGTTCATGAGCAAAACACTTCATCTCACGATGTTCTGCGATCACTGGAGACAGGAGTGAGCTAATGTACAGCGCATACATTTGATCACTATAAACAAGTCATCGTGCAGGCTGTTCAGCAGTAAATTGCAGAACCGTCTTTCTCGGACTACGAGAGACTGCTGTGGTAAGAAATTGCTTCCCAACCACATGGTTTAGGGTTCAGTCCCACTGCGTGGCACCTTGGGCAAGCGCCTTCTACTGTAGCCTCGAGCCGACCAAAACCTTGTGAGTGGATTTGGTAGACGGAAAATGAAAGAATTATACTGGACCCATGCGGTGCTCCAACATGAATGCAGTATGACTAAAACAAGTAAAAAATAAAATATATAATATATATACATACATACATACATACATATATATATATATATATATATATATATATATATATATATATATATATATATATATAGCGTGAAGTATATTTGCCACATAAATGCGGCTAAACCCTAAGGATGAATGTTACTGTTGCTTTTATCCCCAGGAGAATATATATATGCGTACGTGTGTGTGTGTGTGTTTCTGAATGTTTTAAATACTTTTTTATAGTTAAAACAATTCAAGTTACAAAAATTAAGAATACACATCGAGGGGAAGTACTATTATCTGATATTTCAGTATTTACCCATTAATTTCCTGAAGGAAGGGCCCTGAATCTGAAATAACGAAATACCAGTACTAAGAACCATTCTGTGTCATTAATGTTTCTAGCGGGACCCGTGAATATTTCACGGAAGTAATCGTAAAGTTATTGAGTTATTTCTGTAAACCTTATCCCAAAACCCCGCAACCGTAGCCTGTGTTGTGTCAATATCAAAAGATAGTCGCTCATCTACTAATCATTGAAAAGTAAAGGAAATTGGAATACGATGCACTTTATATATACACTTTATATACTTTATGCACAATTTTATAGACTTAAAACACAGCACTCTCCCTCTTTCTCTCTCTCTCATTTTTCGCCTTACTCTCTTTTCGAAAATCCGATGAGTGCGCACTACACGTCTGTACTCTAGGCGTAACAGCCGGAAACTTGCGGCCAACTGGTGTGAAAGTTTTCAGGTATTCGCAGGAAAAGTGATGTCACTTCTCATTTCAAGGATTTTGCCTTCACAGCTTTAGTTTTGGCGGGAAAAAATAAAAATCAGATACCTTTTGAAAGCACTACGTATTATAATAGTTCATTTACTACACAGTCTGGTAGAAGCCTTTATATTGGGACTAGGGATTTGGACTCATATTGTAATGAAGTTCTTATAAAAAAAAATGTCTACGAGAAAAATTATTTAGGCTTTGAGACACAAACAGCAATTCGATACAAATTGTAAGCATGTGAATTTTAAAATTAAAAATATATTATTTTTCGGAACATTAGGTCGCGAAGTAGATAAAACTATAAATAATAGCGTGAAAATATTTGGTTTAAAAGACTCTTGGACAGAAAAAGTCGAAGGCTGTCTGTGAGGGTGAAACCCGCATTTTTGATAATGGTTGATGTATATTGGTTTCAACTTTCCGCACAAAGCAAGCAATATTTGAGGAGGGGCTAAGTCGATTACATAGATCTCAATGTTCAACTGATATCTATTTTATCGACTTGAAAGGCAAAGTCGAATTTGAACTCAGAACGTAAAGATGAACGAAAACCCGCGAAGCATTTTGCTACAGAGTGCTAACGATTTTGCTAGTTCGCTGCCTTAAAAGGTTGATATATATTATTCCCATATAACCTCATAAACTAACCTTTTTACGAATCATTCATTTTGAATTTAAGTCTCACGAACTCTATTACTCAAGCCAATGAAGGGGCCTGTATGTGGTAACTCATTGAGTAAAATATAGGAGCCAAAACAGCTTCGAACCATACCCTGTTGTTTTAGAAAATAATTCATTCTTTGAGTACCCAGTACATAAGAAAAAGATGGTCCTGAGTACCCAGCATATAGGAAAAAGATGGAATTGTCACGACTGGAAAGCTTTTGATCATGCTATGCTTACTCAAAATCAATTTGGCACTAAAACAACAACAACAACAACAATAATAATCGTTTCAAATGTTGGCAAAAGGCCAGTTATTCAGCGGATGAGGGGTGCATAAGTCGATTACATTGATCCTAGTGTACAACTCGTACTTACTTTATCGATATCGAAAGGATTTCACGAAGCGGGGACAGACACAACTATCTTCAGACGACATACTTCAAATTAACTCCACTAAACACGATACTCCAATAAATACAAATCCTCAACGATCTCAATGACTTCCTACGACTTCCAAGAACTCCCAACGACTCCTACGACTTGTTTCTTTATTGGGCATACAGCTCGAACACAGAGGGGACGGCACAAGGACCGACAATACAATACAAATGGCGACAGAAAACATAAACGAATGAATAAAATGAATTTATATAATGAATGAAGGTTCTACTCGAACCCCCACTTTCGAATAGTACCATTTTAACTATATTTTTTTTACCTCTTTTTTTTATACCAATGTTTATCACATTAATTTATCTTAATATATAAAATATGGTCTCAAATGTTTAAATTCTGTCACAGGTGGTAGACAATCGTTTCTTATCTTCCGCCCTAGTGGGTTCACGTCATAGCCAAAGCTTACCTTTAATTTTTTGTAATTGTGATAGGGTTCTATAGACCACTATTTTCTCCTTTTTTACTTCTTGTTATACATTCCGGTGGGGTCAATTTTACACTCCATGCCTGGTACGCGTAAACCGTCCTCCTCAATAATTCTTATTATCGTCCTCATTTTTGCAATTTTTTCCTCCAGTTTAGAAAATCTCTTTCCACCATTCAATTACGCAAAAATATCCTCTGGGGTAGGTAGCGGATAGTAGCACGTTTTAAGACATTCATTTAACCCAGCGGAAAAATCAGTGCATACTCTGATTTCATTATTCTTTCTCTTAATATACACAACTGGTACTGCCCATTTAGAATATTTCACTTTTTGGATAACTCCAATTTTTTCTAGTCTCTCTAGTTCTTCACTGACTTGCTTCATCGCTGCGAAGAGTACCATTCGTTTACTGATATAGCTTTTTTATTATTAAAAAACACCTTTTGTCTTGGTACACAGACTTGATTTATCTTACAGAACTTCAGGAAAAATATTTTTTACTTTTTCTTTCAATTCATCTGATGACTTGTTTTTACTGGGGAAGAAGCCATTTATATTTTTACAGAACAGATTTAATGGGAGGTCGTATTATTTAAACTATTCCATCTAGTCAGTACCGAACAAATTTGTTGCACTATTTAATACAAAAACTTTTGCTTCCAAGATTTTACCCCGAAATGTAACCCCGGTTATCATTTCGCCCCAAAAGTGTAATTTTTTTCCTGAAACACCTTTCGTAGTTCTTCAAATTTCCATTAATCTAGGCTTTCCTACTTTTTTTCCATGTGTCAGTGTTAATAATTGTAATATCACTGCCTGTACCTAGCTGTAACTTCACGTTCCCATTATTAATTTTTATGTACACAAACTTTCTTTTGTGAGCCTCGCCTAGACTTTCTGTTGAGAAAACGATTCCAGAATTTTTTTCGTTCGACCTTTTTTTGTACTCTACAATGTGAGCTTTTATGTCCGATTTTTCGACAGTTCAAGCATTTAAATTTTTTAAGTGTAGACCTCTGCACTCATAGCATAGATTGGCTCGTGATCTTCGTTTTTCTTTTTCTATTCGCATGTATGTGATAGTAATCCTTTTTTTCAAAAAAACTATTTGCGTCATGTCGTAGACTAATAATTCTGTCATTCCTATCCCACTGCCTGCAGAGTCAAATTCTGGTCCTGTTCTAATTTTGTCAATATCTGGGCACGTATCTCTGCATCTTTATTTGCAGTTTACTCTCGAACAAAAATTAGACATTTGAACATGTCCGGGGTTAATTCTTTTAGTATGAATTTTTCACATTCTCGATTGACGACTCCTGCATAGGTGACGAAAGCTTCATCATCTTTTTTTTTTACTAAATTCAAACACTCCCAGTGAGTGTTGAACTGGGAACTTCTTTCACTCAAATTTTTGATAACAATTTAATTGTTTCATCGAAACAAGTTTCACTTTTTTTTTTTTAATTTTTAATTTTTTTTTGCAGAATGTAGTTACAGTATTTTTCGTGTTCGACAGAGGATAGTTTTCTTAAAAGTAGACGTCCCTTTTCATTATCCGTCCGATTTTTGCATTCCTCTTTGAAGATTTCTTCATATCTTCAGAAATATGCGGTAAAAGTAACACCATCTTCTCGGTTATAACTAAATTCTGCAATTGCGTTTGCTACGCCATCAGGCTTGAACGAACCTGAAATACTTTTGAACTTCAAAATAAATTCCAGTAAGTGTTGGTATTGTTGTTGCTGTTATAATTGTAGCTGCAACTGTTGCTGCTGTTGCTGCTGTTGCAACTGCAACACGGAGGCTAATAAGTCTTCCAGGTTAACTAATTTTACTTTGATTTTTGATCAAAAGAAAAAAAATGTTAACGTCCGACGTAAGTTTCGAGGAAACTCGTCACCACTTTTATATCCTTCTATACGTTGGATATACAGATTTCACGAAACGGGGTTAGACACAACTGTCTTTACACGACGTACTTCAAATTACTCCACGAAACACGATACTCCAATAAATACAAACTCTCAACGATCTCAACGACTTTTTACGATTTCCACGAACTGTTAACGACTCCTACGTCTTCCTTGTCTCAAACAATGCGCTACTCTTTATAAGAGTTCGGCTAGTCCATTCTTCCAATCCCACATGGGTGTCAATGACTCTCGCTACATCATTACTATAGGCACAAGGCCTGAAATTTGGTGGGCGGGGACTAGTCGATTACGTTGATCCCAGTGTTTTGCTTGGTACTTAACTTATCGACCCCGAAAGGATGAAATGCTAAGTCGACGTCGGCGGAATTCCAACTCAGAACGCAAAGACGGACGAAATTCCGCTAAGCATTTTCCCCGGCATGTTAAGTATTCTATATAACAACAATAATAATAATAACAAAGCAACAACAACACCAATAAGAAGCTCTATTATATATTTATTACACCACATCTGTGGTTCTGAACCTCGTATTGTGTAACCAATACCTCACATCATATTACAGTTGTAATTTACGCCTAGAGTGTATTACGCCATACTACACCACCATCCTAAATTTCTACATTTTGTTAAAAATATATGGGATGGTATCCACTTTGTCAAAAAGTTAATGCTTCTGTTCCATGAACTTACGGAAATTGGATTAAAGATACGGAAACCGGATTACAGATGTAATTAAAGATAGCAAGAATTAACATGAGAAACAAACCTAGCATGTATCGAAAGAGATAAATAACAGAAAACATCAATGCTATTATGATGATTTGGGGAACACTCTTATACCAATTTCTCAATGTCAGATGTAAGGCTTTTAAAAATCTCACTTGGTCCTCTTCAAAATGTGAGAACGTCAAATAACGTAGCTCTTGTTTACAATATGGTTGAGAAAAAGATGATGTTCATGCTATTACATTCGAGGGAATGCAGATAGTGTGTTGATCAGAGTGTAAATACTGCTGTAAGATTGAGGTAAGCATAGTGTATCCAATATTGTAGAAATGAGCAACAAATATTTCTAGAGTTATCATCCTTTAAAAGTTATGTAAATCAAAGTTATGTCCCTTGAATACACATTGCGTGAGATGTATTACAGTTGTATTCTCAAATGGAATGTCACTAAGAATTAGTAGTTCGCAAGGAGATTTTAGGTGTTCTGTGGATTTTAATAATAAACTGTTAGGCATTAGGGCATCCATAATGATTTCGTTATTCACATTTCAATTAATCTAAGAATGTGATAGTTTCCCCGATATTTTTTCTAAATGTTTCAGTTTTCAGTTTTACAACGGTTTTCCTTTCTAAACTTTCAATGCAAAGTGAACTAATGGGTTTTTATTTCATCTCCAGGGTGCATGCAGGTCCCCACACCACAAACATATGTTGGTGTGCGTATATATGTATGTATGTATGTATGTATGTGGGTGGGTAGGTATGTGTTTCTCTCTTCCTCTCTCTCCTGACATACATAAATATATATATATACATATGCATATGTAAATATATATACATATATGCATATATATATATATATATATA
>NC_068992.1:28653453-28655368 GCF_001194135.2 Octopus bimaculoides | reverse complement strand
TGTAATGTTTTTGAAGAATCTGCAGCCATAGTATGGTGGAATGAAAAATATTTAAATGCCAATAAGACAAATACATACAAACCAGATTTAAGCGTATATATCTTAAATGCCAAATGCTGTAGAACAGTAACTGGCACACCGCGAACCTCGGGGCTTTTTGAATGACATGCATAACATAAAATTGTTTTCATTCTTTTAGTAGTGCGGCCCATTTGATGATGAACTGTGTCTCATGTGGCTCACTTCTCGAAAAAGTTTGCCCATGTCTGATCTATAAATTTCTTTATCTCAAGAAGATTTGATTCTGAACAGATAATTAAGAAAATCACTGAGGCCATATGCAAAGACACTTTATCTTTTAATTAAATGTTTTTTTAATCTCTATTTAATCACTGCGAAATTTTTTATAATACATGTTCATATATTTTCAGTTGTATCATTTAAAATTTCAACGTATTCATCCCACGTCTGTCAATCATTAGGAAGTTCCGTTAAAATATCAAAATATATATTAATGCCGGCGGTTGTTGCAATGTTTTCCTGTCCACTCTGTATAACACTTGCAGGTAAACATGTCCTTAATTTCCCTTTTCAGTAAATGCGATTCAGCTGCGTTGTTCACAATATTAAGAAGGGTTTTCAACTCACGTCTTTCAAACTTATTCAGCTTTAAGTCATCAAATGTATTAAACTCCCCTTTAGAATTACGCCAATATGTACTATCACCAATTGTCCCCCATGGCTTCACACAGCGACCATTACCATTACATAGATGCTCACTGCAATATTGGAAAGTTTCGGTCAGTTTTTTAATAAAGGGTCCAAGAGTTGTGGTTACATAATTTTTCAATGTTTTGCAATGTTCTCGGTTTCTATAACTAAATGAACTGTCCCAGATAATCACGCCAGCGCTGCCTGTTGCAGCTGGTATTGTCATGGAAAGCAATAATTCAGCCTAGAATAACAGAAAATAAATGATGCTATTAACAATAAATATAAATATTGAGAAAAGAAAAATTTTAATACTTCAACATCTATTCACATCTTCGCCATTCGACATATGTTGATTTTTTTTCTAGGATAATAATGGGGGAAAAAATGATGTAGCGGGCTGTAGAAGCTATGCAGGACGCTCGCTCAGGGAAATTCTCTATAGATTGGGGTCTAAATGGCTCGCAAAGAAGAAATCAATTCAGCCCGCGAACAGTACTGCAGAGGAAACCGCCACGTGGCTTTCAATTTAGAGTGCTGATCTATGAAATACGGCTATGCAAATCGGACTCTGATTGTTCTCGACAGAGTCACTTGGATGAAGGTTCCTGATGTTGAAATACCCAAAACACCTAATGAACCCTAGCTCATCCTAGCTCATTCGGAAGATCTTGTATATATATTTACTATTATATATTTTTCTTCAATGAAAGACTCAGTTTAAAATGTTATATTTGGTGCAAACTGCACTCTTGTTCATATTGCTAGCAGGGAGATAAATCCCAGCCACCTCCATCGCCGATACCACCAGTTAACGTGATTTCGTCCTTCCTTCGTCTTGTCGATGATGGACTCTCGACTCTCGACTATTCAGTTGAACAGATGAACAAACTCACACTATTTTCAAGATTGGAATTTTATCTTCTTTTCTGACTGTGGTAAGAAGCTTGCTTCCCAACTACATAGTTCCAGGTTCAGTCCCGCTATGTGACGCCTTGGGTAAGTGTCTACTACTATAGCCTCAATCCGACTAAAGCCTTGAGAGTGGATTTGGTAGACGGAAACTGAAAGAAGCCCGTCGTGTGTGTGTGTGGCGGGTGTGTGTGTGTGGCAGCGGAACTCTGGCGTTGATGTGTTTACGTCCCTGTAACTTAGCTGTTCGGCAAAGAAACCAACTGAATAAGTATCGGACTTAAAGAACGAA
>NC_068992.1:28648133-28651845 GCF_001194135.2 Octopus bimaculoides | reverse complement strand
ATATATATATATATATATATATATATATATACATATATACGACGGGCTTCTTTCAGTTTCCGTCTACCAAATCCACTCACAAGGCTTTGGTCGGCCCGAGGCTATAGTAGAAGACACTTGCCCAAGGTGCCACGCAATGGGACTGAACCCGGAACTATGTGGTTGGTAAGCAAAGTACTTACCACACAGCCACTCCAGCGCCTAGTCCTCATCACGATCGTGAGTGCAACACCCTAATCACTAGGCCGTGCATCCTAATAATAATAATAATAATAATAATAATAATAATAATAATATTAATCCTTTCTACTTAAGGCACATGGTCTGAAATTTTGTGGGAGGGGGAAAGTCGATTACATCGACACCAGTGCGTAACTGGTTCTTATTTCATCGACTTCTAAAGGATGAAAGGCAAAGTCGGCCTCGGCAGAGTTTGAACTCAGAACGTAGCGACGGACGAAATGCTGCTAAGCATTATGCCCGGCGTGCTAACGATTCTGCCAGCTCACCGCCTTAGATAATAAAAATAATAATGATAATCCTTTCTAAAATAGGCACAAAGGCCTGAAATTTGGTGGGAGGTGACAAGTCGATTACATCGACCCCAGTGTTTCACTGGTACTTAATTTATCGACCCCGAAAGGATGAAAGGCAAAATCGACCTCGGCGGAATTTGAACTCAACGTAGCGACGGGCGAAATACCGCAAAGCATTTCGTTCAGCGTGCCAACGATTCTACCATCTCATCGCCTTGTATAGTAATAATGATAATGATAATAAAAAGCAATGCACTGATGCAATATCAGTCAGTGGTTGTGCCCTGATACAATTACTAGGCAGTGTATATGTCCTGGTGCAATATCAGGCAGTGGCTCGCATGACTGAATGGAATTGTTAACGTGCGCATGTTTTGTCTTGATGTGAAAGATGGACTACAACAAATATTCTGCTCAATACCACATTTGCTTGTCAGTTGCTTAACCTTAACCAGTTGAGCATGTTCCTAAATACACGAAACAACGTATATAAGGAAATCATATTCACCTATCGTTGGCAATTCTTGTTTGCTCTGGAATTTTCTGGTATAGTCTGGGGAAACCATAAAATCCCCATCTACCTTCACTTCGTAATTCTTCACCCAGCTTTAAAGTAGATGACATCAATTTTCTAAAATAATATTAAATAGTAAACAAAATAATAGTAAATAGTAAACAAAATAATAGTAAATAGTAAACAAAATAATATTAAATATTCTAAAATAATATTAAATATACGAGGGGTGTATGAAAACTCTTGAGCCTCAAAAAAAAACAAAACATGGTACAAGACTTCTGATGAAGATACAGAACTTCAAGGCTCAAAACTTTCCATGCACCCCTCGTATGATGAAATAAATTCTTTTGTGCATGTGGATCTCATCCGACGAATGAGATGGAAGGCCTTTTCCACGATAACCATATACAATGTATATGTATGTATGTATGTATGTATGTATGTATGTATGTATGTATTTTGAAGCCTGTTACAATCTTCTCACGTAACATATTGAGAACTACATAACTTTTCTTTTTTTTCTAGTCAAGTTACAGACAGATAAGCTAATTTTCGATGTTTTACCGGAACTTTAAGGAGACATAACTCAGTTACAGGATTAGGACTAGGTAATTGTAATAAAGTTGTGTGTGTTGGCACTCCGTCGCTTACGACGTCGAGGGTTCCAGTTGATCCGATCAACGGAACAGCCTGCTTGTGAAATTAACGTGCAAGTCGCTGAGCACTCCACAGACACGTGTACCCTTAACGTAGTTCTCGGAGATATTCGGCGTGACACAGTGTGACAAGGCTGACCCTTTGAAATACAAGTACAACAGAAACAGGAAGAAAGAATGAGAGAAAGTTGTGGTGGAAGAGTACAGCAGGGTTCGCCACCATCCCCTACCGGAGCCTCGTGGAGTTTTAGGTGTTTTCGCTCAATAAACACTCACAACGCCCGGTCTGGGAATTGAAACCGCGATCCAATGACCGCGAGTCCGCTGCCCTAACCACTGGGCCATTGCGCCTCCACTGTAATAAAGTTATATGGCGGTGAAAAAAGAAATTTTGCAGGCGGCTAGAATTGAGAGATCAAAAATATAGGCGAAGTCGAATTACGATTATTTCACTCCTGAGATAATAGAAATGGTTTAGTATAAAAGCTGGTGCGTTTCTAATCACGAGGAGTTAAAATAAATACCGAATAGTTAAGAACAGTTACTACCTTGCAGCCTCGTCGAATTGGATTTCAGCTTCGAAGTTTACTTCTGCTACATTCCAATCAGGATGTTGTTTTTGTACATCAGCGATCGCAAGTTTTTTGTATATCCTCTTATTACCATAGTTTCTTTCATACAAAGGACGCCAGTTTTCCCAGTCGATAACTGCTGGACCTTTGAAGTTCTTTGAAGGAATTACTTTCTCCACGTCTAATCTTGTTTGTTTTAAATGTTCCTTCAAGTTATGCAGCTAAAGATGAAATAGATTTCAATAAGAAGGAGAGTGAGGCATTATTTAAACAGAGATGAAAATATTAATTTGAATGTAAAAAATAAAAGGAAAACGATGTGAAAAGTACGAGGAGCAATAGCAACACACCCACACCCGCCACCACCACCACCACCACCACTACCACACTCATCATCATCATCATCATCATCATCATTATAATCATCATCAACAATAACAACAACAACATTAGTTCATCTTTTACTAGTGTTGTGGCTCATTAGAAGATCCTTGATATAACTCGTTTCAGTGACAAAATGGACGAAGTATGTTGCAAAAGATAGTACCTACTTGCCTGAGATATTCAGACAAGAAATCACGAAGATGAAGGTGGCATGATTCTTTTTCAATAACAACGAGGTTCCCCATATACCTTCGAAAGAAGATTTTGGGGAGGCCCTTGGTAGCAGAATGTGTGCTCCCAAGACTGAGGCAGGGGCATATGGAAGCGTGTGTCTGGTGTTCAACACAGAGAATGAGTCAAAATAGTAGACAGTTCGTTCTCTGCCTACATGCACACTGTTGAACTCCGGCCATACTGGGGTATCGCCTTGAAGGTTTCAATCGAACAAATCGACCCCATTACTTATTTGAAGTCTGGCACTTATTCTATCAGATCTTTTGCCGAACCGCTAAGTTCTGGGTACATAAAAGAAAAAAAATAGTTTGAAAATTAACGCCAGATTGCCTGATTGTTACATATCATGAAGTTCGATTTATTGTCTTTTCTGTGGCGTAGTACGGACGAGTATAGCGCGTGTGACCCACAACATTATGGGGTCGAGTGGATGTGTATTGATATCCAAGTTCTGACAACGCCTGCAGACTAAAAGGCTGTCCCAGAGTTATACTTCATAGGGGAAGCAGAGAGTAGGCCAGTCAGACAGATGGTGCAAAGTAAAAGACCCGAAGAATAGGGAAAAAAAATGAACTACAGCAACACAGCTGGCGACAACAATTGAAGTCCAAGGCTGCTGCTGCTATTACTAGTGTTTCCACAGCACAACTATAGAGGTTTTTATGACAGCCAGAGCAGTTGTAGAAACGAGTAGAATCTCCTTTTTAGTGGTCCTGTTTATCACACGGTCCGACGAAACACGTCATTTAGAAGCCAAATTAAAGCTTTCATATATATATATATATATATGTATATATATATATATATATATAT
>NC_068992.1:28645142-28646451 GCF_001194135.2 Octopus bimaculoides | reverse complement strand
GGGGGGGGGGGAATTAAGCATGACTCAGAATGTGACAAGGCTGACCCTTTGAAATACAGGGTTAGAATTACTCATTTTTGACTGGAGCAATGTGAAATAAAGTGTCTTGCTCAAGGACACAACGCATCGCCGGGAATTGAACGCTCGACCTCATGATCATGAGCCAAATACCCTAATCACTAAGCTACGCACCTTCGCACACACACACATATGTATGTATGTATGTATGTATGTATATATGTGTATGTGTTTGTGCGTGTATGTGTGTGTGTGGCTGTGTGTCTTTGTGTGTATGTGTGTGTGTGTGTAACTGTGTGTAGCTGTGTTTCTGCTTGTCCCCCAACCCCTTAACTGACATTGATTTCTTTTTATGTTCCCGGAACTTAGCGGTTCGGCAAAAAATCTAATAGAATAAGTGCCAGACTTCAAATAAGTAATGGGGTCGATTTGTTCGACCGAAGCCTTCAAGGTGATGCCCCAGTATGGCCGGAGTCCAATGACTGAAACAAGCAAAAGGTAAAAAGTTAACACCTCGTAATCCATCGATGATAGATTCTTTTAGCGTACTTTTGCATCATCCAATAGACTGCTGTAAATGAAAAATAAAATAAAAACGGATTGTTCCATTGTTCCAGACCATATAAACATTGTACTCTGCAAGAACTAAACAGCATCATTCTGTAGGGTAACATATTGCAGAATAGTATATGAGGGGTGCTGAAAAGTTCCTAGTTTTAAGAGTATCGCGAAAGGCCTGGCTGGAGGCCCAACCTTCCGAGTTCTTTTATAGCGCTTAGAAAAACTAAAGGACCACTGCAATAAGTGCGTGAATCTGAGGGAGAAATGTGCATAAATTCATATTTAATTGATCCTCCTGCATTTTCGTTTAGCCAAAGCCAGGAAATTTTCAGCACCCACTCGTGTATAGAATTACTAGCAAACAAGTAATAGAGCGTTAATTACTCTCTTTGACAAGATCAAGAATGAAGAGATCCCCATTGATGGAAATTTGCGTTGGTTGGGTCAAGTACACAAGAAGAACAACAGTAGACTCTCCAAACAAAATCCTTTACTCTCAACTATGCGCAAGAGGGAAAGAAACCATGGAAAACCTAGACTGAGATTCAGAGATACTGCAAAAAGGAAAGGAATGGAATTGTTCAAAATAAATGGCAAACCCAAGCGAAAAAAATGACCAGTATAGAAAAAGGTTATCAAGTCATGCACAGTGATAGTCACAATGGCTGCAGCTAATTAATAATATAATCTTTTTTGTTATATCGACCCCAGTATTCAGGTGGTACTTATT
>NC_068992.1:28644426-28645008 GCF_001194135.2 Octopus bimaculoides | reverse complement strand
TATATATATATATATATACATATATATATGTTTGTGTGCCTGTGTTTGCCTCCCCCAACATCACTTGACAAACGATGCTGGTGTGTTTACGTCCCCGTAACTTAGCGGTTCGGCAAAAGAGACCGATAGAATCAGTACTAGGCTTACAAAGAATAAGTCCTGGAGTCGATTTGCTCGACTAAAGGCGGCGCTCCAGCATGGCCGCAGTCAAATGACTGAAACAAGTAAAAGAGAGTAAAAGAGAGTAAAAGAGAGTGGGGTCGATTTGTTTGGTTGAACGAGTAGTCCTAAACCAGTTTTAACCCATGGATCCCTTTGATTGCTATTTTATTCTGGTGGGCCCCCATAGCCATTCGATATTTCTAAACGAGTTTTATAGATTGTTCTTTCATAATTCTTATTTTGTCTTTCACACGTTAACTTGTGTAGTTTGAGTAATGCAAAATATTAGAGAAAGAAACCTGTTTCTTGCATTTAACGCAAATTTTTTTCAGGTACCCCTAAAATACTACAGTGTATCTCGTATCTCCAATTTACTATTTTGGGCTGTGTGGATCCCCAAAATGTTATATGAACCCCAAG
>NC_068992.1:28643058-28644326 GCF_001194135.2 Octopus bimaculoides | reverse complement strand
GTGTGTGTGCGTGCGTCCGCGCATATACCTGTATAAATATTTGTACTGTAATGCAATGCTTACAGCTCCAGCGAGATGATGTAGACACTAATACCAAAAGAAATCAATTCTTATATCTACTTTTTATTGGTTAATATTCATCACATCGACATGCTATCAGCGTCGGCCTGTCCAATATAAACACGCATGAACACACACACACACACACACACACATAGACACACGCACTTATTCACGAAGACGCTACACATGGTTTTTACAATTAATGAACAGGTGCGTTTCAGGAGAGACCTATTTTACGTCACTTCTTTTGTTACTTGGTGCTTGAAGATAGCTATTAAATTTCTGCTTAGGTAAACGGAAATATTTAAAGAGATAGTTAATAAAAACCTGCGCAACCTTGAGGCGCCATTTGCTACGGTAAATACGCTGTCCTGTAAGTATATCCAATAAACAGTTAACAGGAGCATTGTATATAAACCTAGTTTACACCTCTAGTGATTAGAACAATCATTGTCTAAATAGATTAATTCTTATCAAAACGTGCAATTGAAACAGCACTGAAACTTTAATTACATACATACAAGGAGTCTTTCCAGATCGAGCTGTTACTTCTCCGTATGAGGGGGTGCTGAAAAGTTCCTGACTTTGGTTAAAAGAAAATACAGGAGGATCAGTTAATTATGATTTTATTCAACGTATTACCCTCTGATTCACACACTTATTGCAGCAGTCATTCAGTTTTTCTGAGCCCTGTCAAAGAACTCGGAAGGTTGGGCCTCCAGCCAGAAATTTGGAAACGACATGTTGTATTGCTTTGCATTCGAGCCGGAAACACCAATATGAACATTTCAGAGAGTTTGGTTGTCAATCTGAGGTCAGTGCAATCTGAGGACAACTTTATGTCTCCAGTTATCTTTCACAAGGCCTCAGATTCAACATGAAGGCCTACATCAAGCGCCTGAAGGAGGTAGTGCTGCTCTGGGTCAAGAAGGTGGCTGCTGGAACACCCTATGTCTGGCAACAGGACTCTGCACCATGCCACACAAGTAGGAGAACCCAGTCATGGCTGTCAGACATTTTCTGCGACGACATCACCCTTAACATCAGGCCACCTAATTCCTCAGACTACTACTCATTTGATTATTATGTATGGCGCGCAATTGTAACACTAAAGATGAACTGAAGGCAAGAATTATGGCAGAATTCACTTACTTAAACAAGGAGACCATCCAGAAGAGTTGCAGGCGATTCCGAAGTTGTCTGGA
>NC_068992.1:28639750-28640892 GCF_001194135.2 Octopus bimaculoides | reverse complement strand
GTAATCGACTTAGCCCTTCCACTGAAATTGCTGGCCTTATGCTGAAATTTGAAATCAATATTAGCAATGATTGTGGAGGCCCGTGGATTATTGGTTCGGACATTGGACTCATGATCGTAAGAATGCGGTTTCGATTTCTGAACCGAGCGACATGTTGCATTCTGGAGCAAAACACTCCATTTCACGCTACTCCAGTCTACTAAGCTGACAAAATGAGTAATTATGCGACGGATCAGCGTCCTGTCCAGGGGTGGGGGGGAAATATATGCACCACGGAAACCGGTAAACCGGCCCTATGTGGTTCTTGAAGCGGTGATCCGGCAGAATCATTAACATACCAGGCAAAACGCTTAGCTTTATGTTCTGGGACAAAATTCCGCTGAGATCAACTTTGCCTTTCCTCCTTTCGGGGTCAATAAAATAAATACGGAAAAAGGAGTTCCAGGAATGCTTCCATCACTGGAAACGACACTGGATAAAGTGTGTGGCTTCAGAATGGGATCATTTTGAAGGAGATCAAATGTCGAATTGATATGTTTCGTAGTTTTCAATCAAATCTCCCTCAGATCCCACCTACAGTCTTAAAAGAAACGACACATTATATAATATGATCGTGATTAACATGCGAGTTAATCACAGCTAGAATACTTTTTCGTCATAAGGTCTGCTTGATCCGAGCTGATCTGGAGTTTAATTTTAACACAGACAAGCAAGGGAAGTCACTAGAAGAATAAGTAGCAAAGAGTTGTCGTCCTTATTTATCCAATGAAGTTTAAACGTTTGCATTTTATATTAGAAATCAAATATAAGTCTGTGAAAAGAATCGTTAGCACGCCGGGCAATATGCTCAGCAGCATTTCGTCCATCTTCACGTTCTATGTTTAAAATCCGCCTAGGTCGACTTTACCTTTTATCCTTTCGTGGTTGATAAAATAAATACCAGTTGAACACTGGAGTCGATGTAATCGACTTACCCCCGCCTCCAAAATTGCTGGCCGTGTGCCAAAATTTGAAACCAATATTAGAAATCAAGTGTATATCTATCTATCTATCTATCTATCTATCTATCTATCTATCTATCTATGAGGTCAGTCGCATCTGTATTGTTTCGCCACCCGGTCAGTGAAGATTTTTCCATTTCC
>NC_068992.1:28628932-28634517 GCF_001194135.2 Octopus bimaculoides | reverse complement strand
TATATATATATATATATATATATATATATATATATGTATGTATTTGAACATACAAATGCATGAATACTCATATACACATACACTTATATATAACATTTTGTGTGTACCAGACACAAAGATTTGGCGCTGTCACATTGCTTCCTCAGTGATAAACTCTACCTCAGTCATTTGTTGGGGATAGGGTGAGGGCTTCTGTATTTGCTTAGAAACCAGCTATTAAAATATTTGCTCGTCTTTTCTGAGGCTTGTCAAACTGGAATTCATTTGGTGTTTGTGCACGAAACAGCGACGATCAAAATAACCATGTGTGCATTTCTTTTTAAAACTCTCCTCCAGAATTAGAGTTTGTTGTCCGAGAGGACAACAAATTTCTCCCTCGGTGCGGATAAACACACCGAATTCTAAAGGATGTTATTAAATTACAAGACACTGCGTTTCTGGAGCGAGAAGCTCTTTCGCCTCATCGGTGATAGATATGGCATTTGTCATTTTGGAATTAGGCAGAAATGTCCTTTCCTGAACAGAAAAATGTGAACTAAACATTTGCTTGAACTCAAGCATGCCAAGCTGGAACCTATTCAGTATAAGCACTTGAGGATCAAGAAATATTAAAAGATGTTCTCGAAAATCAGTAAGTCACCAAAAAACAAAACGCAGTTCAATTCATTGAATAACGCAAAACGATTATGAATAACTTTCGAACTCCACTGTTACAATATACGGAAAATCAAATTGAGCTATATGACTGTATTAGACTGAAGACTCAGAGTTCAAGTTTGAAATAAAACATACTTTACTTAAAACTCTGAGGTATATGATCGTACCTTCTGGGTATTTGGAATATTACATAGGACAACCTGAATTTTCATGATGTAAAAATTTGTACGTAGATAATAAATTAATAATGGGAAAATTCGAAAAGATTTGTTAAGTAGACATGCAGCAACATGTACAAGAACGAACCTGCTTAATTTTAAAGCATTTACAATTTACGAATATTCAGATTCAATCACAGAGCAATAAAAAGTAAAGAAAGAGAAACAATTTATTGAGAAATATATGCCTTACTTTAACGTTTGATTAATAGTGGCTGTAAATAACGTACCTTGTAATAAAGAACATTTTCATGCAAAAAAGACAAGTGTTTCAAATTGTAAGCTTTCTAAAGATACTTAAATTGCAAACCATTCATGCAGCTTAAATTATTCTTAAAGTGGAAACCGGTTAGTATCAAATGTGAAAATATCAATATCTCTGAAATTGATAAAGCAATTATTTGTTATTTAAAATGTCTAACGGAGATAAGATTCAACAATTACTTTAGCTAAGCTGTGCATTTTAATCTTAACCTTGTTTATGTAATGTAACTTGTATGCAACGTTTTAACTATTCTAAATTATTCCATTAATTAATATATGCACATTCCCATGCATGCATGCATATATACATACATAAGCTAGCTAGCTAGATAAATATATAGATATATTGATAGATAGCCAGATAGATAGATGATAGTGATGTGCACTTAGGTGGGCAAATCATGCAGTATATGCCCATTTCCCCACTTTTTTTTAAAAAGTGGAACGCATGGTAAAGCACTGAATCTAAAATTAGAAGTAATTTAGCCTCTCACACAAAAGCCCTTGTCAGTCATTTTAAGTTTTGTCAGGCTTCTATAAGGCAAAGAGTTTGCGAATCGAAAAAGTCGATCTACATGGTAAACGCTTATTTATTTTCTGTATGATATTTAATGTGCGAAAGTAATACATTGATACAATTTCTCTCGTTGTTACCTTTAACTAATTAAACCTCGTTTACACACTATGATTATCTTTCGTTATATTAAAGTTGACATTCAATCACGCATGCGCGCATATTTGTTTCCTAAAAATCATTTGAACTTATGACATATTCTCCGAAATGATTGAAAGACGTCGAAGAAGAACTTTTGAAAACTAGCTTTTCAAAAAAGGATTTGAAGAGTTACAATTAATTATAAATGATGTGAGACCAGTACTGAATTACGTAATTTGAAAACTTCCAACAAGAAATATATTATATATATTTCAGTTTAATTTATATGAAACAAATAAAAGTTAACTGAAAGTGCTAAGCTAAATATAAGTTATTTTGCCGGCCGTGTTTGTAATTTCGTATAGTAACAACTGGTTGAAGTGATAAAGGTTACATTTATTTAAATACTCTACATATGGCCTTGTTAAAACATGAACGTTCTGAAAGACATAAAATCTTTGAGAAATCTTAAAACATTTGAGAATGTTCGCACAGGCTTACATTTAGATATCCATAAAAGACAGTGTACAGAACAACATAATGAAGAAATTAAGCGAAACAGAACTATTCTGCTCTGATTGATTGGTGCATTAATTGTTTTTAGATCTCCAGGAATGATCATTTTGGGTCATTTTGAATCCTAAAAATTCAGTAATCGCAAGAATTACAAAAAAATAAAATAAATAAATAAATAAACACTCTAATATTTAATCAGTAAGTATGGAGAAAAATTGGCAAGTCATTTAGATTCAACTTCTGTACTCTCAAGTCTCTCAAACAGAATTCAAAATGACTTGATGCGATTCAAAAGGTTATGTAGAATGACGTAGTAAATGATCATAAGCAGGCTAAATTTGTAGTTATTCTTGTTGAAGAAAAAAGTACGATGTATCGAACAATTCACAACCGTCAACTCTTTGGCGTTATGTTACTAACGACTGTGTTACTAAAGAACGATTTATTGTTTTTAATGATGTTAGAGCAGATCGTCCAGCAAATGCTTTATCTCTACATGTTTGTAAATGCATTGAAACATGCAAGTGTGAAAATAAATTAACTTCACAAACGTACGATGGTGTCGCTACAGTGACAGACAATTAAATACGCTGTAGTCAAAGGTAAGAGAAAACTATGAATGCCTGATCCCATTGTTGTGCTCAGATACTAAATTTAGTTCTTTCACAAGCATAATCTAATATAAAAGATTGCATTTTATTTTTTCTACAATAAATGTACTGGGTATGTTTCCTTTTACAAAATCACCAAAAGAACCAATACGTTAGACAATATTGTTAAAAATTAACAAGGTGGTGAGTTGGCAGAATCCTTATCATGCGGAACAAAACGCTTAGCGGCATTTCGTCCGCCTTCACGTTCCGATTTCAAATTCTACCAAGGTCGATTTTACCTTTTATCCTTTAATGGTCGGTAAAATAAATACTGGGGTCGATGTAACTAATCGACTTACCCTCTCCCACGAAATTGCTGGCCTTGTGCTAAAATTTGAAATCAGTATTGTTAAAAAGGTTTCCCAAAGCAACAACAACTAGATAGAGTTACTCCTTACTTCTCATTATTACTACAAAAGAAAATTGTGATTTCCATTTCTGCATTTATGATGACATCATTGAAAATCATTAAGCATGGAATGAGACAACCATAAATTCTGGAATTAGATGCTTAAATTATTTAGAAGATTCCGATTTCTTATTTGTATTAGAAGTATTTAGTGTCATATTTTCCTTCACTGATGTTTTATTTAACATTTTCAAATAAAAATATTAATATAGTGTATTGTAAACAACAAATAAAATAGAACCGTGCTTGAAAATAAACTGAACGATTTTTCAATATTTTATGAAAAGTTGAAAGGGTAGCGGGGGATATAAAGTTGATGCAGTAATTGAAATTAAAAGATTCAGGATAAATTCTATTGACCTGCAACAACATAATAAACTGCTATTTAACATAATTAGAGGCATAATAGTTGAGCAATGAAAAGCAAGATATGAATGTTTTGAATTCCTTAAAAACCACTTATGGTAGTTTTGTTTAAATAATTTGATTACAGAGTGGACTAAGTGTTATTCAATGGCAAGTTTTGAAACGCAAATTCCATGTAATTTACTGTATTATATTTCCATTAATAAACTTTACCACTACTCTTCAATCGTAGCAATATGAATTTGACAAGTCCTTCTTCAACTGTCTCTGTACAACGCTCCTTTTCTAGATTGAAGAAAACCTACACTGCAAAACTACGACAGGAGAGAAAGGTTAGCTCTTATGCCAGCTGAAGAAAATTTTCTCCAACAACTAATTAAAATAGATTTCTCTGACAATTTGAAAAATATATGTACCCGAAAACATTTAACAACTGAATAAATTTATAAATGAGGTAAATAACTTTTGTACGTCTTTTTTTTATATTTTAGTCATATTAGATAGTGATCTACATGGCCATGTTTCGAAAGAAAATGGTCTCTACTAATGATATAATTTAAAAAAGAGTTAAACTCAACCGATAAGTATTTAATTCATGGTCGACCTCAAAACTCAGCCAACGCCACTGATAGAAGGATAGACAGCTGGCTACCTAGATAGACAGACAAATAGTGGCAAACAAACTTAGCAGCATCGAGAGAGAGAGAGAGAGAGAGAGAGAGAGAGAGAGAGAGAGAGAGAGAGAGAGAGAGAGAGAGAGAGAGAGAGAGAGAGAGAAAGAGAGAGAGAATATAATTCTACTCTGTTGAAGTTAAAGTGTTTTTTTTATTGCATACCCCCAGTGTAATTGTTAATTCATTCATCCTGATATAGCTTCAATTTTCCGAAACATAGAATAAAAAATTTCTATTCTGAACATCAAAATTCGAAAGTTTAATGGAAGAAAGTTTGGGGTTTTTTTTATTCCCTTGCAAATATTTCCTGAACAATCCGGTTTTATCCGCCTAAATCGAATTCCCGTAGCAGAAATAAACGAACTGAAAGAATTTATTACGGAAAATGTAAAAGTACAGAAATTCACGAGTAAGATAATGCAATCAGCCTTAAACTATCACCTGAAGTATTTATAATGGCTGACTAGACAATTGTCAGTTTCTCGCCTAAAGAGTAGAGGGTTTTCAAACGATTATTAACACTGCTCTCTGATATTGCAAAACCATCGAGACATTCTTTCCTAGCAGGAAAAGCTTAAAATACGAAAGCGAATTATCTTATTTTAATGGAGCTGGACAAATTCAGTGTTTGCTGTTCGATGTTGTAAGCTGTGAAAGTATTTTATAATTAAGGGGTATTGTACAAGCCAGCTGAGTTATATTGGAGGTTGTTAATTATCTAAAGAAGACGACGGTTATAACCCCAATGTAATCGGTAGAACTGTACGCACGTCAAATTTTATGAAGACAATTCGTGTATAGTTCTGCTAATTATATTGATTTTAAAATGATTGTGCTGAAGAACCACGTACGTTTTTACGTAAGTAAAAGAGTTGATGGCGAAACCGGTACACAATTAATTCTTTATTTTGTATATTTTTCATTTTGTCCTGCCCGCCTATGCTCTGGTGTTTTGCTAGATTTTTTTTTCTGGAGAACATGATTTTTCTCTGTGGTTGGGTCGTTGATGACCTCTTTCTAGCATATTGGATGTCCACCTAGTGGTCTTCCCTTCTTATACGCAAGTAATACAATTTTTCTGAATTATCAGATTTTTTATATGCTAGACCACTGGTTTTAAATTGAAATTAATATTCAATTTATCACCCTCAGTATATATATATATATATATAT
>NC_068992.1:28626610-28627698 GCF_001194135.2 Octopus bimaculoides | reverse complement strand
TATATATATATATATATATATATATATATATATATTGTTATATTTGGGAATGGTCATTATTTTTGCCAAATAAACACACGCGCTACATATTTGTTATTCACTTTAGATTTGTTATTGTTTTTATGTCAGTGCCCTTTGTCTTAAATCGTTCGTCACACATCCTGTGACCTCTCCAGTGACTCTCCATCCCACGTGTCTCCTACTGTTCTGTTTCAATGTTTTCTCTTTAGTGATGTAAGCTGTGAAAATATTCTATAATTAGAATATTCAGAACAGAAAGAGAACAGTGCGATACGGAGTCGCTGAAGAAGTCACATGATGTGTGACGAAAGATTTCCAGAGAAAGGACATAAAATAAGAATAACATATCTTAAGCGAAATATTGCGTGTGTTTATTTGGCAACCAAAATAACCATCCCGAAATATAACGATATCTGTTTCAACACACGATTTCCCATCAGGAACCTTGCAAAACAAATACACGCACACATATATATTGTTTATATATGTATGTGTATATATGTTTTATGATTTCGTTTAAGGCATAGTGATATTACTAATTTGCTAGAACTAAATATACATAAGCTTCAGAAAAAAGCGTTAAGCGAGTACAGAACGTAATATAACATTAATGAAATAAAAAAGGAAGAGTGAGTGTCGGTGGTAACATGCATTTAAACACCATTTGAAATAAACACACACGTCTTTTTAAATGCCTGGGCAATGCTATAAGGTAATGCACACGCATTTAGGTCTGAATGCACTGCTTCACATAGCAGAACAAACTGTAAGCTAATGAAGTTGGCGACGTAATGCCTGCTACCTTGTCATTCCATTAATGTTATACATACACACACACATATACACGCATATAATTTTTTTTTTCCATAGTTTCTCAATAGCCGTGAACCAAATTTCCCAAAGAATTGATCATCATCTCGGAAAAATGAAAGGTAAAGTCGACTTCAGCGGAATTTGAACTCAGAACGTGAAAACACGAAATGCCGTTAAGCATTTGACCCGGCATGCTAACGATCGTTATTTCTTTATTGCCCACAAGGGGCTAAACATTGAGGGGACAAACAAGG
>NC_068992.1:28624394-28626600 GCF_001194135.2 Octopus bimaculoides | reverse complement strand
TGCATGTATATGTGACTCCCTCGTTGGATTATTTACTTTCATTTAGTCGAAAAAAAGTAACATAAGTTATCTCCCTTGAAAATTTACGTTTATTTATTTATTTGTTTATTTATTTATTTATTTACGATTCGAACGTGTCAGACATATTAACCATTCGAAAGCACACGAAAAAACTGTCAACTTCACTTCACCATTTTATTTTTTCATTGCACCAATTGTCACCTGGTCACAGCAATTTACATACATACATACATACATACATACATAAACGCCTGTGTTAGAATGGGGGCAGCTGATTAAGATGTTCTCTATGTGGCCTGTGTGTTTTCTGTACTCGTTTATCATTTTGTCTACTCTTCGTTTACTATGTCCTGTACCCAGATATGCATCTAAATATACAGGTAGATGTATGTACATACATGTACGTATATATGCATATACTCATTTATTATTTGTATTACATACATACATACATACATACATACATACACGCACATACACACATACATACACACACACACTACTTATGATCCCACGAAAACCAACCATCAGAAATATAGAAAAATAAAATCACATCTTGCATTGAAGTTTGAACGGAACTTTACAGCTAATATACATAAGGCATTGCACGAGAGAACAATACCGACTCGACTTGGGAAAACTTCCACCGATCTCATGTTATCGGTGGGCCATGAGATTGCCAGAGAACAAGTAGCTCAAATCCTAACTCCCAGCTTTTGGACAATAAATGTAGTAGTAGTAGTAGTAGTAGTAGTAGTAATGATGGCTCAAGTTTGAAGAGAAGGGGTAAATCGATTTTATTGACCCCAAGGACTTGATTTATTTTATCGGCTCCGAAACAATGAAAGCTAGAATTGACCTTGGCGGAATTTGAACTCAGAACATCGGAAGAATGAATTGGGAGAAATCACGTTGAGCATTTTATCAGGCACGGCGACAATTCTGTCAGTTACCTGTTTTTATGGTTTTCAAATTTTTGCACAAGGCCAGTAATATCGGGGCAAGAGGTAAGTCGATACATCGATACATCGTCCCATACGCTAATCTTACAGTGACTGGATTAGAGAACTTGTTAAGCGGACGTTGACGGAGGGATCGTTTACAAAAATGGTGGTTCGCCCAGAAAAGAGTGATTAAGTAGAATCAAGAAAGTTTAGTAAGGAAGTAGCGACAGAGAAAACTAGTGTAGAGGGTAAACCTCGCCAGAAACTTAGAAGAACAGCTTGGGAAGGGCATTGCAACCGACGTGCTTGCGGTGAGATAAATCTTTTAATGCGAAACACAAAGGTTGCATTGTCAGAACTAAGACATGTGCTCTAAGGAACAAGGGATCGAAAATCGTTCGATGGACCTCAGTGGGAGAGACACAAAGCCGCAATTAGGGGACCAAATTTCGATTCAAAGTAGATGTACGTGGAATTTAAGGGGCGCTTGGTGCGCTTGTTCGTGACTAGAGGTTGACCAGCTCATGCATTGGACTTCAACTGCCATGCTGTCTCTTGTAGGACGGATCCAGCTGTCAGCTGGTTCCATTGTGTAAATCCTCCTTACCGTCTTCCCTTGGTTAGGAAGAGCAAGAAGTGTTTGCCTGTCTGGTGGCCTTCGCGAAAGAGGTTCTGTGATGGACAAGACTGGAAACAGTGAAACCTTCATCTTTGGCCAAACTCTCAATAAGTTTTGAAAGTTTCACTTGGAAAGGAAAGTGAGGGCAGAAAGGAAAGTGTTACTTTCCAGTAGCTTTGAATTCATTGAAGCGTGGATGAATGTAGCAAAGATGGCTCAAGTAAGCAATCCTCTACAAATGGTCAATTGTAGCATGTTTCAGGTCTAGGCAGCAAAATAAACGGTTTAAATCTATTCATTTATGAGTAAATATAGTTTATAAAAATCGTTTGAAAATTATTTCTGAATGATAAAGATTCGTTGTTGTTACAGAAGGAAGTGTATTGACTACCGCTTGGGTATTAGATCAATCGTATTGTTTACTGTGTTTTGTTGGATTCTCAGACAAAACAACTCGTCCGCCCGAGCGATAAATAGACGGACAAGGCAGTGTATATTTAACAAGTTAATTAAAAGTAGATATTAATTAATTTAAGTATTAGTTAATCAAAAGCAGACATTGTGGTAACGTTAATTAATTAAAACTGAACAATCATCGACGAGAGGTAAGCGTTAAACAATG
>NC_068992.1:28621534-28624112 GCF_001194135.2 Octopus bimaculoides | reverse complement strand
GTTAATTAATTAAAACTGAACAATCATCGACGAGAGGTAAGCGTTAAACAATGCCTATTAATGTCAAAGTTGTCAAAGTAAGAAAACATAATTCTAAGAATTTTATATATTTCGGTACTGATTTCATGTGTTATCCAGCTAAAGAAGGTGTTAAAATATATTCCAACTCCAGCTGTAAACTTACCTTGATTATCCTCGCTATTTGATTCAGATCCTAGTTCTGATTATGAGACAATAAGTTGTGTACAACAGCACGTCCACTTGAAATTCTTCAGATGCAGATATCCGCGCACCTACACGAAGTCACGAAGTTAACATCCTACATAAACATGCAGAGATTTTATGACAACATTGTCATATCTTCTTTTAGTTGATGCCACATTAATAATATGGCTTCTCTGCTATAATAAGATTTTTTTCTGTTTCTATATTTACCATGTTTCCGCCTGTCTATTCTTTGAAAGTCTTATGGAATTTCTATGGCAAGTTTAAACTTACCCAAAACGTTTGTGTTTATGGCCGCGTTTGTATGAGAGTAAGAGAGAACGAAAGAAAGAAAGAAAGAAAGAAAGAAAGAAAGAAAGAAAGAGAGAGAGAGAGAGAGAGAGAGAGAGGGAGAGGGGGAGAGAGAGCAGATAGTCGAATCAGGTAGGATAACATCAAGCAACCTAAACGTCTGTGATTCAAAGCCTTTCTCCGTCTCCGAGGCATGTCTGTAGTCAAGAGAGCTAACTCTGCACTGGTCAGTCTACTGATCTGTATGCAGGTACCGCTATAAGTACTGACTTCACTATTAAATCGAGGAGTGCGTCATTAGCTTGCACTCACCACCTGTCGTTATGGAAAAAGCAACATGATACCGTTCCATTTTATCACCCATTCCTTCACCCTGATTTGCAACAGAAATTGCAGTGCAGAAAAGTTTTATGAAACCTGAACAAAATGTATCGCTACTATAAAAGGTAAACGTAAAATTTGACCGTATAGATATACATTTTTAATATTATTTTAGTCACCTGTTACATAACTGCTAAGTATACACACTGGCAGGGCATTATATACTGTCGTCGTGACTTCATTATCACTTTTCTGTGTTTTAATGTGCTTCAGTTACCCGCTAGGTACACCCACCACACATGAATACATGCATCTGTATATACATATGTATACAAAGAAAAGGTGTAAATAGTAGGCTTTATACATTCATTTCTTTGTGCATCGTAGACTTACGCTTATTTCTGATATGCATTTTTGGGTGCGTTCTTGGTTCCGTTTACTCAACCGGTCGATTGATTGATAGAAAATAGTGAACGACCATTAAATGCTATCGTCTTCGGAGTCAGCACATAAAATGCCAAAGTAAATAAAAACAAAAGTAATAAAGATATGGAAAGAGGAAGGAAGAAAAAGGAGTAAAAGGAATAGAGAGAGAGAGAGAGAGAGAGAGAGAGAGAGAGAGAGAGAGAGAGAGAGAGAAGAGATCCAGAAATAGAGGAAGTAAGGAGAGGGAAGCTGGTTACGGTTGTATCGATATGGAACTTGGTCGCCTTGTTTTAGTCATCAGCCTTAGTATATCGATGATTTCTTCCATGGTCGAATAGGCTACTGAGATTTGATACCCACCAGCTTCTTTAGTGGTCAATTTTTGGGTAGAATTATAAGATGTCTACACTGTGGTTTGTTGGATTAGTGCTATGTTATGGCTGTTCTGGCGTGGTGTTTGATAGGATGTGCATATCTAAGGCAGTTTATGTTTCCAAGTTATTTCAAATGTGACGTATTGGAATTTATACATGACTTTTGAAAAAAAATCATAAAAGTAAAAAAATCAAGAAAATTAAAACCAAAATAAAATAAAGTAAAATAAAATGATAAAAAAATAATACAAGAATAAAAAAATAATGAATTATAAAAGAAGGTAAGAAAGGTAAAAAATAAAAGAATATAAAAACCAAAATAAACCGCAATACAATAAAATAACATACAATAATATAAAATAAAAGAAAATGAAGTGAAAAGAACAGGATAAGATACAATGAAGTAAGGGACATAAAAGGTACATTGAAATAAGTGTCAGAACTAAGGTATGTGATCTAAGGAGCAGGAGATCGTAAGCTCTTCGATGGGCCTCAGCAGCAGAGGTACAACGTGAAAGCAAAGCCACAATTCAGTATTTGGGGACCAAATTTCGATTCCATGTTGATGTGTGTGTGTGTATTTTAAGAGACGCTTGGTAAGCTTTTGGCGGACTAGAAGCTGACCAAATCACACGATGGACTTCAAATGTCATGACAGACTGCTTATTTGTGGAGTTACGTTGATCACCTGCTGTCTCCTGTAGGACGGATCCAGCTATTAGTTGATTACATCGTATGAATTCTCCCGACGCCTTCATTTGGATGGGAAGAACAAGCAGGGTTCATCTGTCTGGACAAGACCGAAAGCAGTGAAACCTTCATCTTTGGCCAAGCTCTCATCAACTTTTTCAAGTTTCATTTGGAAAGGAACGTGAGGTTGGAGAGAGAAGTGCTACTTTCCAGCGACTTTGGTGGATGAATGTGATAAAGATGGTGCAAAT